>NC_048224.1:32664497-32790363 GCF_002007445.2 Ailuropoda melanoleuca
GTATTCAACAAGTGGATATGACAATTATTAATATATATGCCCCCAACAGGGGAGCAGCAAGATACACAAGCCAAATCTTAACCAGATTAAAGAGACACATAGATAAAAATACGTTAATAGTAAGGGACCTCAACACTCTACTATCAGAAAAAGACAGAACACCCATGCAAAAAATCGACAAAGAAACAAGGGCTTTGAATGCCATGCTCATTGAGTTGGACCTCACAGATCTATATATAGAACACTACACCCCAGAACCAAAGAATACTCATTCTATTCTAATGCCCATGGAACATTCTCAAGAATAGACCATGTTCTGGGACACAAAACAGGTCTCAACTGATACCAAAAGACTGAAATTATTCCCTGCATATTCTCAGACCACAACGCTTTGAAATTGGAACTCAACCACAAGGAAAAATTTGGAAGAAACTCAAACACTTGGAGACTAAGAACCATCCTGCTCAGGAATGATTCGATAAACCAGGAAATAAAAAATCAATTTAAACAATTTATGGAGACCAACGAGAATGAAAACACAACGGTCCAAAACCTATGGGATACTGCAAAGGCAGTCCTAAGGGGGAAATACATAGCCATCCAAGCCTCACTCAAAAGAATAGAAAAATCTAAAATGCAGTTTTTATATTCTCACCTCAAGAAGCTGGAACAGCAACAGAGGNAGACAGACCTAATCCATGCATGAGGAAGCACTTGACCAAGATTAGAGCAGAAATCAATGAATTAGAAACCAGAAGTACAGTAGAGCAGATCAACAGGACTAGAAGCTGGTTCTTTGAGAGAATCCATAAAATTGATAGACCACTGGCAAAACTTGTCCAAAAACAAAGAGAAAGGACTGAGATTATTAAAATNCTAAGGGGGAAATACATAGCCATCCAAGCCTCACTCAAAAGAATAGAAAAATCTAAAATGCAGTTTCTATATTCTCACCTCAAGAAGCTGGAACAGCAACAGAGGGACAGGCCTAACCCACTCACAAGGAAGGAGTTGACCAAAATTAGAGCAGAAATCAATCAATTAGAAACCAGAAGTACAGTAGAGCAAATAAACATGACGAGGAGCTGGTTCTTTGAGAGAATCAATAAAATTGACAGACCATTGGCAAGACTTACCCAAAAGAATAGAGAAAGAACCAAATTAATAAAATTATGAATGAAAAAGGAGAGGTCACAACCAACAACAATGAAATTGAAAGTATTATTAGAAACTTTTATCAACAACTTTATGCCAATAAATTAAGCAATCTGGAAGAGATGGAGGCCTTCCTGGAAACCTATAAACTACCAAGACTGAAACAGGAAGAAATAGATTTCTTAAATAGGCCAATGAATTATGAACAGATTGAGTGAGTGATAAACAACCTTCCAAAAAACAAAACTCCAGGCCTGGATGGTTTTCCTGGGGAATTCTACCAAACATTCAAAGAAGAAATAATACCTATTCTCCTAAAGCTATTTCAAAAAATAGAAACATGAAGGAAAGCTACCAAACTCATTCTATGAGGCCAATATTTTCTTGATCCCAAATCAGGCAAAGACCCCATCAAAAAGGAGAATTACAGACCGATTTCCCTAATGAATATGGACGCCAAAATCCTCAACAAGATCCTTGCTAATAGAATCCAACAGTACATTAAAAGGATTANCGGGATTCATCCCTGGGATGCAAGGGTGGTACAACATTCGCAAATCGATCAGGGTCTTAGATTTTATCCAGAAAGAAAAATTCAAAAATCATATGATTCTCTCAATAGATGCAGAAAAAGCATTTGACAAAATACAGCATCCTTTCCTGATTAAAACCCTTCAGAGTGTTGGGACAGAGGGTACATTCCTCAATCTCATAAAAACCATCTATGAAAAGCCTACAGCAAATATCATTCTCAATGGGGAAAAGCTGGAAGCCTTTCCCTTAAGATCAGGAACACGACAAGGATGCCCACTCTCGCCACTATTATTCAACATAGTACTAGAAGTCCTTGCAACAGCAATCAGAAGACAAAAAGGGATCAAAGGTATCCAAATCGGCAAAGAAGAAGTCAAACTGTCTCTCTTTGCAGATGACATGATACTCTATATGGAAAACCCAAAGGAATCCACTCCCAAACTATTAGAAGTTATAGAACNAATAGAAGGTATCCAAATCGGCAAAGAAGAAGTCAAAATGTCTCTCTTTGCAGATGACATGATACGCTATATGGAAAACCCAAAAGAATCCACTCCCAAACTATTAGAAGTTATAGAACAATTCAGTAAGGTGGCAGGATACAAAATCAATGCCCAGAAATCAGTTGCATTTCTATACACGAATAACGAGACTGAAGAAAGAGAAATTAGGGANCGAAGAAAGAGAAATAGGGATTCCATCCCATTTACAATAGCACCAAAAACCGTACGTTACTTTGGAATTAACCAGAGACGTAAAGGATCTATATTCTAGAAACTACAAATCACTCTTGAAAGACATTGAGGAAGACACAAAAAGATGGAAAAATATTCCATGCTCATGGATTGGAAGAATTAACATAGTTAAAATGTCCATGCTACCCAGAGCAATCTACACTTTCAGTGCTATCCTGATCAAAATACTGATGACATTTTTCAAAGAACTGGAACAATTAGTCCTTAAATTTGTATGGAACCAGACAAGGCCCCGAATCGCCAAGGAACTGTTGAAAAGGAAAAACAAAGCTGGGGGCATCACAATGCCGGATTTCGAGCTGTACTACAAAGCTGTGATCACAAAGACAGCATGGTACTGGCACAAAAACAGACATATAGACCAATGGAACAGAATAGAGAAACCAGAAATGGACCCTCGGCTCTTTGGGCAGCTCATCTTTGACAAAGCAGGAAAAAACATCCGGTGGAAAAAAGACAGTCTCTTCAATAAATGGTGCTGAGAAAATTGGACAGCTACATGCAAAAGAATGAAACTTGACCACTCTCTCACACCATACACAAAAATAAACTCCAAATGGATGAAAGACCTCAATGTGAGACAGGAATCCATCAAAATTCTAGAGGAGAACATAGGCAACAACTTCTATGACATCGGCCAGAGCAACCTTTTTCACGACACATCTCCAAAGGCAAGAGAAATAAAAGATAAAATGAACTTATGGGACTTTATCAGGATAAAGAGCTTCTGCACAGCCAAGGAAACAGTCAAAAAAACTAAGAGACAGCCCACGGAATGGGAGAATATATTTGCAAAGGACACCACAGATAAAGGACTGGTATCCAAGATCTACAAAGAACTTCTCAAACTCAATACACGAGAAACAAATAAACAAATCATAAAATGGGCAGAAGATATGAACAGACAATTTTCCAATGATGACATACAAATGGCTAACAGACACATGAAAAAATGTTCAAAATCATTAGCCATCAGGGAAATTCAAATCAAAACCACACTGAGATACCACCTTACGCCAGTTAGAATGGCAAAGATAGACAAGGCAAGAAACAACAATTGTTGGAGAGGATGTGGAGAAAGGGGATCCCTCCTACATTGTTGGTGGGAATGCAAGTTGGTACAGCCACTCTGGAAAACAGTGTGGAGGTCCCTTAAAAAGTTAAAAATTGAACTACCCTATGACCCAGCCATTGCACTACTGGGTGTTTACCCCAAAGATACAGACGTAGTAAAGAGAAGGGCCATATGCACCCCAATGTTCATAGCTGCATTGTCCACAATANCATGCCAGTAAGAATGGCAAAAATTTACAAGGCAAGAAACAACAATTGTTGGAGAGGATGTGGAGAAAGGGGATCCCTCCTACATTGTTGGTGGGAATGCAAGTTGGTACAGCCACTCTGGAAAACAGTGTGGAGGTCCCTTAAAAAGTTAAAAATTGAACTACCCTATGACCCAGCCATTGCACTACTGGGTGTTTACCCCAAAGATACAGACGTAGTAAAGAGAAGGGCCATATGCACCCCAATGTTCATAGCTGCATTGTCCACAATAGCCAAATCATGGAAGGAGCCGAGATGCCCTTCAACAGATGACTGGATTAAGAAGCTGTGGTCCATATATACAATGGAATNGCTGTTCATAGCAGTATTGTCCACAATAGCTAAATCGTTGAAGGAACTGAGATGCCCTTCAACAGATGACTGGATTAAGAAGTTGTGGTCCATATATACAATGGAATATTACTCAGCTATCAGAAAGAACGAATTCTCAACATTTGCTGCAACATGGACGGCACTGGAGGAGATAATGCTAAGTGAAATAAGTCAAGCAGACAAAGACAATTATCATATGATTTCTCTCATCTATGGAACATAAGAACTAGGCTGATCGGTAGAGGAAGAAAGGGATAATGAAAGGGAGGGTAATCAGAGGGGGAATGAAGCATGAGAGACTATGGACGCTGAGAAACAAACTGAGGGCTTCAGAGGGGACGGGGGTGGGGGAATGGGATAGGCTGATGATGGGTAGTAAGGAGGGCACGTATTGCATGGTGCACTGGGTGTTATACGCAACTAATGAATCATCGAACTTTACATCAGAAATCAGGGATGTACTGTATGGTGACTAACATAATATAATAAAAAAATTTTTTAAAGTAATAAAAATAAATAAATAAAAAAGTGTGGAACAGTAGAAGACAGTAAAATAGTTGTAATAGTGACTATTATAATTACTAGTAAAGATAGATATATAGATATATGTATTAATATGAAGTGGGTATAGTGAATACATGCTTAATTGTTGATATTGATATAGATATATGTGTATCCATTACCTACAAAAATAATGCTGTGTAACAAGCAATGACAAAAACCAGTATCTTAAAACCATAAGTACTTATTACAGTCTTGAATTAGAGGATGAGCTCTGGTGTGATTCTTAAGTTCTTGGCTGAGTCTATTTGTTACTCAGTGCTCAGCTGGTGAGTCATCTGTGGCTGCCTTTATTGAGCTCTCTCACACATCTGGGTCTTGGGCTCTGATACCAGGCTGATGGACTCCAATTCACATGGTGTCTCATCCTCCACTGGACTACTACTCCTAGCTGTGCTCCTGTCATGGCAGAGGCAGGGGGTTCAAGAGAGAGGAAAGAAGTCCACAGGATCCCTTGCGGTGGAGACTCAAAATTGGCACAATGTCACCTCCACTGTATTCTACTGGCCAAAACAAGTCATAAGGCCATCTCAAAGAAAGTAACCAAAGACTGAAGGGGCTTAAAATGTTGCTGGGAAGATAGCATGGATATTGGCAGGCCACCAATTACAGCCATCAATGCGATCAATCTGTTGCTTTAAATTACCATCTCTGAGTTGATATTCTCTGTAATGTCATTATTTTAAAATTGTTTTAATATTTTTTCTGTATTTTGTAAATTTAATGTAGTAAACTTGTACCTCTTTTAAGATGTGAAAATGAGTAAAATATTGAAAATAAGAATTAATGTATAAGTATTCCATTACAATTCAAGTTTTGTGGGGGTTTTTTTGAAGTTAAAGTGTAAAGTATCAAAGTAACTTGTGGACACCAAGAATTAAAAAAATAAAATCTAAAACATGGGAAAAGAAGGGAAAGAATTGAATGTGAAGGTCTGTCATTTGACTAATAAATCATATTCTTCCCCTGGCAGTAATAATTTACTTCAACACCTAGAATTCACTACCATCTGCTGTAATGTTAAATGAATGAATTTCAGCTAAGTACTGCCACACACCTGAGATATGTTTGTGCTATATTTATGTGTAGCACAGTATCAAAAGTATTCATTGAGATGAGAAAATAGCAGTTTCCTGGAATAGAAATCAAAAGCAATTTTAAAAATCAAACACCACTCTTTTGTGTAACACTAAATCAGGTATCCACATAAAGGAAAGCAGCTACTTGATTTACAAATATAACCTATTTGGAAATAAAGGAAAAAAATGTACTCTGCCCATGGAATCTTAATCTGTCTGTCCCTCAATTTCCTCACCTAAAGATAAAGAATAGTACCAGCTTGATAGAGTTGGTGGAAGGTTGAATTATAAAATGTTAAGTATTCAGAGGAATGTTGGGGAATAATTAAAGTTTCAGAATAACAGTGTCAGAAATGTTCATTATGTTGCTGTGGTGATAATCCTCCCCTGCTCTGTCACTCTGATCCATGTTCATTTTTTTCTGCCCTGTTCTGCCTGGAAAAGATGATTCCAGCCAAGTTAATCAGTTGGGCCCCCATATCAGTTGATTACTAGTTGGTTCATCCCACGGGAGACAAAACCAAAATATTAGAAAGTGAGAGGAGAGAAGAGAAGCTTCTTTCGGTTTACTCCCTGGTACCATATGTCTGCCAATTGACTATAATTTCTATCAGATGGCCCCTTCGTCAAGGTTTCAGCTCTCACTGGGGTGGAATAACATTTGTCATCCTCTTGACTCATCAGCCTTAAAAGTAGTAACAGTTTCCCACTCATGATAGTCCTGGGCGATGCAATATCCCTTGTTTGTTCCCTGAAACCTATCCAAATCCTTAACTAATTTATCTTCATTTGAACCATGTGTATTATGTTTTTCCTCTGGATCCTATTTAGTAACTACGATATACTAATTTTGTCAATCAGAAATTTTCATTAAGCAGTTTACTCAGAGAATATACTAAAATAATTTGTACTTTGTCCTTTTCATCACAAAGTAGAATTTAGAGGAGAAAACATTAGTAGAAGTTAAGAAAAAATTAGAAATGAGTAGAGTGAAGATACTAAAAGTATCTCCACGTTATGCATTAAGGACCAACCTGATATGATAATGGGAATGTGTATATTTGTGTAATTTAAAAGCAGAATGATTACCATGGAGATGAAGAAAATAGCTACCTTCTATGGCTATAAGTGCCTAGAAATCAGGTAGACATTAAATACATTATTTGATGTAATGTTTACCATAACGAGCTTCTTAGATAGGTGCTCTTTCCAACACACCATGCATGCTGCCTCTTATAGTTCCTTTTCGTTAAATTAAGTGTCAGGAATCTGGTGAACATATAATCTTAAAAGAATTAAGAAAGGGAAATTGACTTTTACCAGCCTTACAAACTAGATTTAAAAAAATGAATGCCTAGGGTTTTAAAACCACAAGCATTTCTCAAAGCAAATCAAACAGTACCTCCTTTGTTTTCTCATTACAATTTATTTATTTCTATTTTATTTCTTACTACTTTCTTATAATTATTTGAACCCTTATTTCTCTTTCTCCAGCTACAGTGGATTCCTGGACATTATGAACTGCATTTTATCCAACTTTTCATTTCTGAAAAGTTGCCCGACCCATAGTAGATTTTTAAATTAATGAATGAAAAAGTTAATAAGTAAATCATGCCAGGTCCAATTCTGCTGGTTAAAATTGATCCATTAATTAACACTAGCAAGGCATTCTTTTACATCAGGTACACATTATCTTAAATATATACCTGACAGACTGAGATTTACCAAATTCATTCAACTCTGAAATATTCTGAATATGCTGATAGGGTGGCAAAGGCATATGTTTAGATTAAAGTAGATAAAATAATAATAATAATACTACCACAAATTAATTTCTTCTGTCAGGCACAGATTCATTGTGAATGAGTCATAGGGTATACAAGTTTAATATATTTTAAATATCAAATGATGTAAAATATATAGCATATCACAATTATATGCATAATGTGTTCCTGGGACTCAGTTGGTAAATAGTACCTGTGCATCAAAATACAAATGCAACCTTATATATTCACATATTAGATAATCTCTCTTTCAACTCTCTTGGGTTCTCAGATCTGACACACTGTTTCTTAAAGCCTAATATTACATAATGATAAGAAAAATATTGAAATGCATTTTTCATTATCTTACACTGCATATAAATATTAATTTACATAAACTACAGAAGAAATTCTTTTGTGTGTATACATATGTGCATGTGTATGTGGCTATGCCATTAACATTTGGAAAATCATATACTTTGGAAAACACTGTCTTTCTAAAACAAGCACCTTAAATGCATGAACAATGTCACGTTTTAACCAGGACACTTAGTTCTATAAAAGTCCACTATTCAGAATTGTTCAGCATAAAGAAATAATTTTAGTTTGATGTGATTAGTTCATATAGAATTTATTTTTTTAAATATTTTATTTCTTTTTAACTTTTTCTTCTTTAATTTTTTTTACCTAAACATAGTTGACACACAATATTATATTAATTTCAGGTGTATGACATAGTGATTCAACTTCTCTATACTTTATGCTATGCTCACAAGTGTAGAATCTATTTAAATGTCCAGTATTTATATATCTTCCTCCCCAAAATAATATAATATGGAGTTTTCCATTAGCATCCTTTTTACTTCACATAACAATAATCTTTCACCAAGTCCTGTCAATTCTATTTCTGAAATTTCTTCTGCATCTTTCCCCCCAACCATTTTCCAATTCCTGTAGCCATTGTGATTTCCTTAGATTTCCCTTAGTCCTGACCTGTGTTTCCTTCTAATGCAATTACTGCCGAATCCCCTACCTGATGTCTTGCCTCTAAGCTCCATCCTCTCCCATTTGACATCACACTCAAGTCTGAGTTACCTTTTTAAAAGATTTGGTCGCTTGGGGTGCCTGGGTGGTGTAGTCATTAAGCGTCTGCCTTCAGCTCAGGGCGTGATCCCGGTGTTCTGGGATCAAGCCCCACATCAGGCTCCTCTGCTAGGAGCCTGCTTCTTCCTCTCCCACTCCCCCTGCTTGTGTTCCCTCTGGCTGGCTGTCTCTGTCAAAAAAAAAAAAAAAACTTCAAAAAAATAAAAGATTTGGTTGCTCTAAAATTTATCTTAAAGGCCTTAGCTTTTTCACCCTTGCTTAGAGAAAATCAAGTTCAAGTCTGTGAACAATTAATGTAAGTTTGTAAACAAACACCTGACCACTGTGGATCTTTCCAACCTAATCTTTGCTGATTCCCATTTCTCCTGTTTCTACAATATACTCACAAACTACCCTAGGATCCGTCATCTTGCCATATGACTTTTAAATCCATGCCTCTGAGTCTGTTCTTTTTTTCTGCCTAGCACCCTATACCAGTTAATGTCACTTCCTTCATGGAAAACTTAACATTCCTCAACATCATGCAAATTTTCGAGCTTCCATAGATATATTTTAAATAGAAATACTTCCTGCACCCTTATCATGTAATTGCTATGTTTTCCTTTTCCTGGATAAGGGGCTTCTAGAACAGAGACTGTTTTATTTTCATCTCTGTCTCCAGAACATAACATATAACCCATCACATAATAAAAGGGCAGAACTTTGAATGACTTGCTAGTGAAACTATTCATCAAAGCCAGCACAATCATAAAAATTCCATTAAATTGTTTAAGTCTTAAACCTCCTTTTAGAATTTACTACCATCAATCAATATTTTTTCCTTGGAATGTTTTTCCCCCCCTTGGAATAGTGACAACACTATTTTAGATAATCACATCTTTTGGACTACTTTTTATGATCATTTTCTTATTGCTTTTCATTTCCCACTGATTAAATGAAGCCATCATCTGATTTTACCCTCCCTTTTTTCCTTTTCTCAGTTTACATATTCTCCTTTGGCAAACTTATCCAACCTCATTGTTTCATTAGGCATCTCTTTTCAGATGGACCCCAAATCCATCTCTGCTCTTCCTGATGTATCTAACTTGATTCCACATTACTTCCTGGACATGCAGGTTATTATTAAGGTGGTCAAACAACATTTTAAAAAAGAAAAATGCATCCCAATCCAAACCTTCTGTCAAGTGGAAGCAGTACCATTCTCTTTTGAGAGCGGAGGGGGGAAAAAACAACCTTTGGAATCAACATTAATCACTTCCCCCTCATGTCTTACTTTCATCTTATTCTTGATTTATTGTTGTATCTGCCTTTGAAATGCCTCTCAGGTATGTTTCCAAATTTTCCAAAAAACTCTGCCTGATTTCAGACCCACATCATACTTCAACTAGAACATAAAAAGCTAAGATGCTCTTTAGCACCCATTCTCACTCCATTCTCCAACGTTAATTTTGGGTTCACATACAGAATCTCAATCTATTTGAAGATGTATCCAGAAGTCATTTACATTATATGGACATTATTTTTATCATCTTACTTGTTTTCTTTCTAACTAATTTCTATCTTAGGGATATATCTTAGAGAACTTCCATAACAATAAAAATGCAAAGATGATTGTAATGAAAATGCAATTTCTACACTGTATAAAGTGTACATCACAGTGCTTAACACACATTACATTGCTTGCTTTCCTTGGTTATGTCTTTAGCACGATATATAAAGTTATTCAAAACCTGCGCTCCATCTATATTTCCACACTTGCTCTGATACTTGTTGAGGGTATGTAAAGATATTCTTTTCTGCATCTTACTTGTAGTATGAGTCTTATGATTTCATTTGATTTTTTTTCTTTAGGCAAGAAGTATGACCCCAATTAATTGAGATAACTGAGTGTAGGTTCTAATAGAAAGCATGGCTCTATTTATACAGTGGAAAACTTACCACATACACTCAGAAGCACACATGGTTGTCACTTTCCTTTTCTCTCCCCAGCTTGATTGTGTTATAACTGACAAATAAAATTATATATAGTTAAGGTGTACAATGTGATGATTTGTTATATGTATATATTTTGAAATTATTACTGCAATCAAGTTAATGAACGCACCCGTCACCTCACGAAGTTAACATTTTTGGAGTATGTGTGGTAAGAATGCTTAAGATCAACTCTTTTACCAAATTCCAAGTATACAATACAATATTATTAACTATAATCACCACATTATATATCAGATCCCAAGGATTTGTTCATCTTTTAATGGAAAGTTTGTATTCTTTTACCAGCGTTCCCCACTTCCCACATCTTTCGCCTCTGGCAACTAACATTCTACTCTCTGCTTCTATGAATTCAATTTATTTTTTAGATTCCATATATAAATGAGGCCATGCAGTATTTGTTTTTCTCTGTCTGGCTTATGTCACTTAGCATAATGTCCTTCAATTTCATCCATTCTTGCAAATGGCAGGATTCCCTTTTTTTTTTCTGAACAATATTCCATTGTATATGTCTATATCTATCTATATATGTATATATAGATATATATGCACACACCACATTCTCTATCCATTTATCTCTTGATGGACACTTAGGTTTATTTGTTTATTTGTTTTTTGTATCTTGGGTTTGTAAATAGTGGTGCAGTGAATACAGGAGTGCAAGTATCTCTTAGAGACCCTGTTTCATTCCCTTGGACATATATTCAGAAATGGATAGCTGGGTCTATAGCAGTTCTATTTTTAATTTCTTGAGGAAACTCCACATTGTTTTCCATGGTGGCTGTGTTAATTTATATTACCACCACAGGGTACAAGTGTTCCCTTATTTCTACATCCTCACCAACTCTTGTTATCTCTTGTCTCTTGATAATAGCCATTCTAACAGGGTGAGGTGACATTTTATTGGGATTTTGACTTGCATTTCCCTGATGATTAGTAATGTTGAGTATCCCTCCATGCACATGTTGGCTATTTGTAGGTCTTATTTGGAAAATATTTATTCAAGTCCTATACCCCTTTTTGAATGAGATTCTTTATTTTTGTTTCACCATTAGTTGCATGAGTTCCTTGTAGATTTTGGATATTAGCCCTTAACAAATGTATGCTTTGCACATATTTTCTCCCATTCCAAGGTTGCTTTTTCATTTTGTTAATTGTTTCCATTACACTACAGAAGCTTTTAGTTTGATGTATCCCATTTGTTTGTTTGCTTTTGTTGCTTATACTTTTTGTGTCATATCCAAAAAAGTATTGCCAAGACTAATGTCAAGAAGCATTGTCAATTTTCTTCAAAGCTCCAAGATATCGCTTCCATTCTCTTTTTGTCCTGTAAATAATTCCATGTAAGTAGAAAAATGATTATTATTCTCAAACTTAAATAGATAATATGGATCTTTTTTTTTCCAGCAGTACATCTAACTAGAAACTTGGAAAAGTCTTCCCAACGCAGTACAACAAAATCTTGAATAATTTACAAAGGCATATTTTTAAAATATTGCAACCTCACCATAAAGGAAATCTCCAGAGACTAAAACCCAACAAATATCATTAAGAAATCACATACACTGATTAATAAAAAGCAAAAACTGAAGTATTTTTATGTTGGAAGCAAATGCTTGTACTACTCTAGGGATCAAGAGTAGGCCTGGGGCTCCTGGGAAGTCAGGAGCTGAATATAAGACTTCTGCATATAGTCTGAACCTTTGAAGGGAGCTAAGTTGGACGCATATTAATAGAAAATACAAATCCTCTCTGGAGATGAATAACTCAAATTTAAATCTCCAGGATTATCAAGGATAAGTCCAATAAGATAGGAACAAAACAAAAAGAAAATGAAAAGAGAAAAGAAAGAAAGAAAAATCATCTAATCAGAAACATTACACAATGAGGGATAAGTTTGATATAGACCCAAGAAATTCAGATATTAGAATTATCAGGGGCAGGACATAAAATAACTATGTATAAAATGTATGAAGTAGTAAAAATAGAATACAAAAAGTTGAGTAATGAATAACCATGAAAAAAGTAAATCTTAAAAGGAACAAAACTTCTAAAAATGAATAAAGATCATCATTGAAATAAAAACTTAGTGGATGAATTTTACAGTAGATGAAACTAGATGCAGAGAGAATCAGAGTTCAGAAAATAGTTCCAGAAAATTATCTAGAATGCAATTCAGTGAGTCAAGGAAACGGAAAATATAAGAAAAAGTTAAAAATTGCGGTCGTTAGATCATTACCTTTAAATATTCTAGCTATGTCTTCATTCTTAGATACTCATATAAAACTTATATAATAGACACATCTAGACCGAAAGAAAGCTGGAGTAGTATATACAAATAGAAGAAAAATGAAATTAAATGATATACATCAAAATAAAAAAGAAATGTAAAATGAGACATAACAACAGGTAATATAAGGGATATCTGAATTATTTCATGCCCATTAATTTGGAAAGTTAGTTGAAATTGGACAAATTCCTTAAAAAATGGGGGTGTTATACTTCCTTTGCTACATCCATTTTATCTTTTCCCCTTTTTCTGAACCATAAATATTTTATCTGGATAGCTGAATATCCAGATAAGGTCGCATTTCCCAGCGCTACCTGCTGGTAGGTATGGCCCTATGAATAAATTCTAGCCAATGCGATGTGAGTGAAAGTGATTCGTGAAGCTTCTGGATTATAACATTAAAGTGAAGGTTTAAATAAATAAATAATAAGTCCACTTTTATTATCCCTGCTAGGTTAAATGCATGTGTAAAGGCCAGAGCTGGAGCACCCACCTTGGATTAAAAAAAAAAAAAATGAAAGCTGCTTGTTGAGGATGATAATGTAGCAAGATAGAAGGAACCTGGGCCATCTGTATGATTGGATCATCCAACCAGTTCTGTCCTTTCTTCTGAGGCCCTTATATTAATGACATAAAACAACAATTAAAAGCACTTTTACTTTACTTAGACCATGATTATGTGTCTTAACTTATCTTCTGCCTAATACACTTGGCAAAAATGTCTCATACATGAAACAGAAAGTTTGAATAGCCCTTGTTCCAGTTATCTATTGCTGCCTAACAAACCACCACAAAACTTCATGAGATTGAAAAAACTACACATTTTAATATGCTAATAGATTATGTGGCTGGTACTTCCTACAATTTGACTTCTGGGACCTAAAGTAAAGAAATTGAATCCCAAAGATTATAGGCAGGGAATTTTTGAAGTATGTCCGTATTCAAGTGGAGATCAAAGAAGCCCAACAAAAGAACTCTGGACTGACGGTGACAACCGTGGAATGAACAAAAATTCTTTGTGAAAAAGCTATTTTGGGGGCACCTGGGTGGCTCAGTTGGTTAAGTCTCTGACTCTTGGTTTCAGTTCAGGTCCTGATGAGCCTACATGGGGCTCAGCATGGAGTCTCCCTGGGATTCTCTCTCCCTTTCCCTCTGCCCCACCTGCTCAATCCCTCTCTCTCTCAAATAAATGTAAATCTTAAAAAAAACAAACAACAACAACAACAACAACAAAACAAAGGACTAGTCTGACTGTGGGGGAACTATAAGTGACAGTGGAAGGAATTATATGTAAAATTCCTTAAATAAAAATTTATTGACTTTAAATAATTTTGCCTATGTTACATGTAATGTAACACACACACACACACACACACACACACACAATGACTATGTGACTAAGTAGTTTACGTCAGGGGAAGATCTTGTTTCCTCTGTGCTGTATGGAGCCTTAATTAGAATGACTCTCGAACAGTTGGAGGTGCCTTCAACAAATGGGGGCTGGACCGGGTGGGGCCAGAGGATCCAATTCCAACCCAGCTTCTTCACTCAATGTCTCCTGATGTCAGGGAGGCTGAAGTGTATGTTTTGCTAGATATTGACCGAAGCACCTATGCATGGTCTTTGTAGTATAGCAGCTTTATAGTAGTTGGATTTCTTACATGGGGAGGAATCTAAGAATAGGTGTTCCAGTAAACTAGATGGAAACTGTCCTGGACTGCAAAGTCACTTCCATCAATCTGTCTGTATCTACCCAGTTTCAGGGGAAAGAACAGAGAACCTAAATCTTTATGAGAAGAGTGTCAAATAATTTCTAGCTCTTTTTTTTTGTTTTTCAAATCATTAAAAACATTGAATCAGTGGTCAAAACCCCAGCTAAAAAAGATCAGAACCAGAGAGTTTTAGAAGAAAGCTTTACCAGATTTTCAAGGAGCAGATGATTCCACTGTGAATAAAATCTTTTAGAATGGAAAAAAGAAAAGAAAACCTGTAATTCATTCTGTGCATTTAGTATAACCCTGCTACTCAAACCTGAAAAATCTAGATAATAGAAAATTATAGGCTACTTTCATTTATAAATATAAATGCAAAAATTTCCAAAGAAAATACCAGGATCCAAATCCAGCAATGTATTTTTAAAAAGGAATGTAACTTGGCTACATTGTTGTATTCCAGAAATCTGAGATACTTTAGCACTATTAATCTAATTTACTGCATTAGCCTATTAAAGGAGAAAAATAATATCTAAAGAAATAAAGAAACACTTAATAAAATCAATGCCCTATAAGGATGAAATATTTTTTGCAAATTAGGAACTTTTACATCTTGATAATGGGTATCTGCCAAGTCTTCAGTAAACATCTTTCCTAATGAAGCAGTAAAACATTTGCTTCAAAAACCTAAAAAGAAAATTTGCTCAATATTCTGATATTTGGATTGATATTTATTAATGTAAAAAAATTAATTATATTTCTATATACAGACATTTTAAAATATATGATTTATAGTAGAAACAAATTTTAAGCATCCAGAAATAAATCTGACAAAATATGTCCAAGACTATTGCAGCAACCTCCAATAATCCACCTCACACCCATTTTTCCCTTTATTTTAATAACGGAGCCCTAATTTTTAGCTAAACCAATTACCATTGTAATAATAAAAATAATAATTTAATTACCATGTAATAATAATCATTTACGTTTCCTTGAACATGTAGCCGTGGGCCTAGATTTTGGCCACCAAACCACAAATGGATGTGATATCTGGTACTTTCTGTGATGGAATGCATCCTTTTTTCATATGTTGCTTGAAAAACAGATGTGCTGAAAGAAATTCTGTCTACTATTTTGGACCACAGGACTATTGTCATACCCTAAGGTAACAAGGGACCCATTTGGAAGCACCCTGAGTTCTGGTTAATTCCTGAATCATTCACAACCCCATATTATATATATTTTTTATATTGTAATATTTATCCATATTGTTTTAAAATAAAATTTGAATATAGAATTGACTTTTAAACACTGTGAGGTAGAAATCACATATATCTGTGTGTGTGTGTGTACACACACACATAAGTATACACATATATACATATAATATGTATACACATATACATCATATGAAAAATCTGATGTTCCCAAGCTTTATTTTGAATTGTTCATCCAATCCCCAATAATCTGCTGTGTATTGATAATGCTGCCAATATATGTGTGGATCAGTTTCATGGCACTATATTCTGCTCCGTGCTTTATCCCTGTGACAGTACTGCAATGTAATAGTTTCTAAAGCTCTAAATAAGCAATTTTATATTGCAGGGAAAATTGCAACTTACCCCACATAGTCTTCTTCAATCATCTTCAAACATGTTTTAACTGTTCTTGAACCTTTGCTATTTTTTCATAATTTTAGATTTAACATGTCAAGTTTCTTGAATTCTGTTAGAAATGTTAATAGAATTCCACTGACTCTATAAATCAAAGTATTTTATAGTCATGAACATAGTATACATTTTAATTTATATAGCACTTTTGTCATGTTGCTGGACAAGCTCCAAATTAATATCTTTATCCATTTTTTTTTGAGAGAGAGCATGAGCAGGGAGGGGCAGATGGAGAAGGAGAGAGAAAATTCCAATCAGCCTCCATGTTCGGTTTGGAACCCAGCACGGGGCTCTACCCCATGACCCTGAGATCATGACCTGAGCCGAAATCAAGAGTCAGACACTTAACTGACTGAGCCGTCCAGGCACCCCAATATCCTTATCCATTTATAATTATATTTATAATTATATTTATTACCCATATAAACAAGGAGAACCATTCATTCATTCAGCTGACACCGCTGAATACATATCGTGAGCTAAACAAAATGATAGATACTGGATATATAAAAATATCTACCTGTGGAGCACGCAGTCTATATTTCACTTATATATTACAGCCAATATATTAACTAAAAAGAATGTATGTTATTATGTAGCATGTATGATCAGTGGACAAGATCATACTTGTGAAAAATATATAAATATCTATTCTAGGATGGGACAAACAGTAATGTGTTTGTATCTCTTTCTAGTTTGGAAAAATTCTTCCCATGTTTTTTTTAGATCCCTGATTAGTCTTCCTTTTCCCTCTACCCTTTAACCTCTCATGTTTGTTTGTTTATTTGATTAATTTTTAAAATTTTCTTTGGTTTGGGCTTCTAGAAACGAATTATAGTAAGGAATTAAGGAATTGTGAGCTACTAGCATGTACCCTATCCCCAAAGACATTGAAGATAAAGCCATCACCTGCTTAAAGGAGAAAGGGGAATACTTGAGTGAAGCAGAGTGTTGGGATTAAAGATTACATGAAAGGAGAGAAAATATGCTTATATTGTTAGGAATCCTAGGAAATATTCTATTTTGGTGGGGGGGGGGCTTGGGCCCTCCAAGAAAATGCCGTATTTTCTTACTATGGACACATAATTATCCCTGTAATTAGTCGAATTAGACCTTAAATCATGAATAATTTTATGCCATTATTTTAATATGGTGACTTGATTTTTTTTTTGCACAAGTGCTATTTGAATTAAGAGAGTGTATTTGCTTTTAAACTGTATAATTTAAAGAATTACAATTACATAGAGTTACTGTCACATAAAGGTTCAAATGAGAGGCTTAAAATAAATAAAAAGCCCTCTTGTCCTCTCTCTGGGACACTGAAATTAGATGCACCAGCAAATGTCCTTTTATTGTCATATCATCTGGAACCTTCCCCTGATGAGGAAGCCTACCCACTCCTCTGGGTATTAGCTGCTTGGACCACATCTACTCCTTCACCATCAGCTTGTGCCATATATGGAGTCTAGAGTGGTGAAGAATACTAGTGGCCATTTCTCTCCTCTAGGTTTTCCTTCTTGGGTCTTAGTGTGACTGGCATATGCAGGAGATGGCATTAAAACTCTGTGGTTTCCTTGTCCTCAGAAATATTGTGTCTCTGTTCTTCAAGTAAGGGCCAACCCAAAGGGAACGATGGTGTCCTTGGTTCCATCTTTGAATTAGGAAATTAATTTTTAATCACACTAAATTAATAAAAATATTGGTATTTTCCCAGTAACTAATTTAAATTGTGATCTGTGCTTCAAAGAAAAGAAAAAGTACAAAGTACTATGACGTTCTGTTGCAAAGAAATTTAAGCAAGTCTTATCAGGCTAAAGGAAGGATCTCTGAAAAATACTGTTTAAGAATGAAATGAAGTTACTCTCATGTTTCAGTTATATATAGGTAAACCACACAGTATAAAAGGAGCAAAATCCATAAGTCTGTAACTAGTGTTAAGTTTGCATTTTCTTGCACCTACTTTCCCTACACTATGCAAAAGTCATACCAAATATTCCTCTCACTCAAGCCCGAAGCCTTTTGTACAATAGAGAGCCCTTTCACATTGCTGATTTTTTTTCATATTTGTTTCTACTAATGTGAGAATCACAACATCAGGAACCAGATTGTCTCCTTATTCATCTGCAAATGCTAGGATTTTGTACTTGATGCATGGTACATAGTAAATTCTCAATATATATATCAACTTAAAATGGCATTGAATATCATTTAGCTGTTTTTGTAATGCTTCTCCACTGTAAGAATTCATTATAACTTATGAAGTATTTTTTTATAATCCAAAATTACAGTGATTAGCTACATAGTGATCACCATACAGAATTACCTGACACACTCCATCTAGTCAAAATGATACTCATCTCTCTAGAACATAAGATCTTTTAGGAATTATTTACCAGTATTCTAATTATAATTATATTGTTATAGATGATCAAAGTCATAAATATTAAATGAAAAGGCATAAAGATTCAGCCATCTTTTTTCAGTTTCTCTGCTACATTTTGTAGAGTGTATCTAAACTCTGTTTTTGAATTCCTCATTTATATTAATCAGAAAATATAATCTGTGATTGGTAGATTTTAATTTTAATGCTACTCTGAAACTACTCTAGAATCCATTCATATTTAAATCATTATAACTATCAACTGACATTTTTACTATGCAGCAGAGATTTGAAATCATTTGAAAATTTCCTCCTTATCATACACTATATAATGTTGATATATTCACTGTGCTCATGAATATAAGATTTTCCTAATAATTAAAAACTCTGTATATCACAGTAAAATGTATTTCTTTTAAAAATCCTCTTTGGAAATATAAAAAAAGAATTAAATCCTAAAATTTCTAATCAATGATATTTCTCTGCTTATGTGGAATGATTTCCAGTGATTAATTCTTTTCAAAACACAAGTAATTACCAAAACTTTTTTCTCTTCATCTACAGATCTACATTTGTGATGCCCTTGCAAGTAATTTGATCCTACATTGGAGTAACTTTCTGTAAGGAATGTGTACTCTGTTCTAGTAAAAATCTTCTTTTTATCAAGGATGGTGCTGTACTGATCAGTCTAGCTCTCTGTGGGCTCAAAAATTTCTGAATCTGTCACTTGGTGTCACTTGGACTGTCTTGTAGCATGTAGTATCAATCAGACCCAACTTAGATATTGAGAACAGACCTAACAGCACTTAACTTAAACCCTGAGGTCAAGTACCAAACAAATGTGCCTTAAGTCAGTTATGTTGCTTACCCTACCATCATCTTGTCTGGTTCTACAAATTGCTTCATTTCTTTTGATCATTTCTGCCACTGAATGACACCTCTAGTGAATGGCTTTCCTAATTGGAATTCTGACTCAATTTCTTTTAAATGAGCTGATGATTTACTATCAGTAAGAATTCTGGGATCTGGAATTCAACCTCAGACTTTGTCCAAGGCCTAGATTGTCATGTCTTCCTGGGATTGACACTGAAAATGTCAGTGTCTGTAAACTGGATTCCCTCCAGACTCCACTGACACCTCCTCCTAGCCCTTCACCGAGACCTTTTAAGATAGCATTTCCTTCCCCATCAATTATGTCTTTATTGATTATTAAAATGCCTTGTCACTGTGTTTAAATCATCCTATCTCTGTTGGGTTGTTTCCCATTATCAAAATATTTTATAAGCAAAAATAGTAGGAGCCAAATGGCAGGGCAAGAAGAAAGAGGAACTAACAAAGTGCCAGGAGGCATTGAATTTATGAAGCTGTGAGTGTTGAAAAGCAATTTTGGACGATTTTTCTCCACTGCACTCCTCTAATAGGATTTTTAAATTAATCTTTGTTCCACCATGTCTTAAAGGCACAAGTTGTTTATCTGCCTCTAGACTCATATTTTTTAATCTATATTCCACACAACTGTCAAAATGATCTTTCTAGTTAGCAAATTTGACCTTGTCACTTACTGTTTTGAATCCTTTGGTGGCTCTTATTTTTTTTCAAGCAAATGCCAGTTTGTTGATATGACAAATAACCTCATTAATAAGCTTGCTCAAACTTGTTTTTACTCATGACTGGCTACGGTTTTCCCACACTTTACTGTTTGGAAATTCCAAACTCTCACCAAATATCATTTGATGACATTGGTGTGCTGTGTCCAGTTCCTGCAGGCTCCTAGTGATTCACAAGAAATGACTGTTAAATATTTAAAAATGTTGCCAATAATTATCAAATATTTTGGTAGCTTGAAATTAGCCATGGTGGGAACATACACTATGGAAATCAGCCAGTGCCACGAATCAGGGCTCTTCCCCCTCAGGTAGGCAGATGACCAGCACAGAAAGCAACTCATGTACTTCAGATGTTAATATCCTAACGTTGTTTGGATTTCCATGTCCTTCCATTTGGTGATCTGAAACGTGAAGATAAATGGATGGCAGAGTCAGAGCTGGAAAGCTTATCCTTTCTTTGTGTGTACAAAAAGGCCTAGTCAAAGTTCTGAGATGGAGAAAGTTAAAACTTTATACTATAAATAAAAATAGCAGCTATAATAGCAATGACAATAAAAATCCTTTGTGCTTGGAGATATATCTACTTTTTAAATGTGTTATTTTGCTGTTGTGTCAAAATTTAATTAAGTTTAACCTGCAATGTAGACCTTATTGAATATTTCTAAATAAGATAATTAATTTTCAATTTGCAGCTCATACAATAAAATTTATACAACATAGTATTCAAAATGATACTTATACTTTATGCATTGTTGATTAAACCTATATTAAGATTAAAACATGACTTATTTCTTTCAGTTTTTAAAAACATACTCATTGTGTTGGGGTGCCTGGGTGGCACAGCGGTTAAGCGTCTGCCTTAGGCTCAGGGCGTGATCCTGGCGTTATGGGATCGAGCCCCACATCAGGCTCCTCCGCTATAAGCCTGCTTCTTCCTCTCCCACTCCTCCTGCTTGTGTTCCCTCTCTCACTGGCTGTCTCTATCTCTGTCAAATAAATAAATAAACTCTTTAAAAATAAATAAATAAAAAATAAAAACATACTTATTGTGTTTCAAGTAGGAACTCCCAGATCCCTATTGCAAAAATCATAATTTCCATCCAAAATATACTTACGTGATACACTTACGTGATATTTATACTTTTTACTGATCTCACTGAGCAGTTTTAGATTTGTCATTGTTTGATTTAGGCAGTGAGTCTGCAGTTCTTTTTTAACCCTCATGTTAGGTGCAAAGGTTTGAAGAGATTTGGGATAACTTTTCACCACTAGAATAAATTATTGACTAAAAGAAAGGTGTTTTTGAAATAACAGCATATCTCTAATCTAGAAGGACTTCAATATTCTAGTACAGTGTACAGTCTAAAGACATCCTGAATTTTGGAGCTGGAGAAAAATTTAAATAACACACATTGATTGCTCAATTTAATTGGAAAAATAGTCTGAGTTTAAATGCTTTATGTTTTAACCTCATGCTATACTTAACACAGCAATATTATGCCTCATTATTTCTTTATCTGGTAAACAGATCCAGGAAATTACAACCTTTATGCTTTTAACTTTTACCCTTCTTGACAATGTAGGTAATATGCAATACTTGTACCCGTCTATTAGCTTAATGAACATGACAGATGGAAAGAAAAAAAGGAAATGATAACTAAGAGAAAAAATATTTAGATCTTTCAATGTTTATTTTTTACGCTGAATATAATAAAATGTCTAGCACTTATCCTTGAGAAGTCTTATAACTGACCTAACGTCCATGTGGATCCCCTAAGTTGCAGAGATTTTTAATCTTTCTAGGAAATACAAATATAATTTTTATTGCTCTCTTAAAGATTGTAATAAACATCCCGGGCAATTCCTGTCATCTAGTAATATATGACAGGTCATGGGTGAGGACAGAAACACATCAAAACTTTGCTGTACATTTGTTTGCAGATATGAATGAGCATCCAGGAATTGATTACAGTGTAGTATTCTGTCCTGCGAGGGGGGAAAATTTTTGAGAAAAAAGGACTTGATGGCTATAATAACAGTGCATCTTTGATCACCAAGATTTGCAGATGCTACTTCTTCCTAATAATATCCTTCTTACTTAATTTCTTTGTGACCCTCCTCAAATTTACCCATTTGATTGACTTGGAATTTATTAATTCATTCATTTATGAAATATGCGTTAAGCAATTATTATGTACTAGGCATTCATCGAGGCACTAGGAATTGAGACAAAAAGCCTCGCCCTCAGGGAGATTACATTCTGGTGGAGGGAATATATGACAAATAATTAAATAAATGTGTGACAGAAGAGAGAATCATTATTTAAAATTTAGTTTCAGCACTAACTTCTCTGGAAAGGCTTCTTCGATCCCCCCAGCCTGTGTTCTGTTCCATTTCTAGATAGTTCCAGAGGATCCCATGCTTCCCTCCATTAAAGCTACAGCTTTACATCATCATCATCTCTTTACATTTCTGTCTGATAGAAGACTCCAAGAAGGTAGACTCCATATTTTTTCCATCTTTTTTCAAAGTGACTAACCCAATTCCTGGGTCATGGTATATTTGAGAAAAACAGCTATAATTTATTAAGCCCTTTATTCATTTAAGGTATTATTCTAAGCCCTTTCCATGTAAAAGCAGTTTTCTTCTGTTTCATAACAAACTACCACAAACTTAGTAGCTTATACACACACATTTATCATCTCGTAGTTTCTGTAGATGAGAAGTCTGGGCACAGCTTAACTGGGGCTCTCTGTTGAGGGTCTCACAAGGTTGCAGTCAAGGTGTCATCAAGGCTGGATTTTTGTCTGGAGATTTGACTGGGGAGGAATCTGCTACCGAGCTCCTTAGGTTGTTGGCAGTATTCATTTCCTTTCAGCTGTATGACTTAGGACGCTGGCTACCTACTGGCTATTACCTAGAAGCTGCCCTCAATTCCTAGAGGCCACGCACAGGTCCCTACCATGTGACTGCATATGCAGTTCACAACCCTGCTGTTTGCTTCTTTAAAGCCACCAAGTGATTCTTTCTCTACACTCTGACAATGTAGAGTCTAATGTAAGGAAATGTAATCATGGGAATGACATTTCATCATCTTTGCCATAATCTTCAGCTTAGAAATATGTCAGAAGTTCCACCCATACTCAAGGGGAGGGAATTTTATAAGGGCATGATTCATTGGAGACTGCTTTAGAATGTACCTGCCATACCCTGTATTGTCTCATTTAATCCTCACAGTTCTATAAGACACGCACTATTATTATGAAGTTAAAGAACGCAAAGGCATCAGCTAATAAAAAGCCAAGCCAAGTTTTAAGTCAGACAGTTCTATTCCATAGTCCAGAATTTCCTCTTGTGTTATACAGGCATACCTTGTTTTATTGCACTTCTCTTTATTGTGCTTTGCAGATATGGCATTTTTTACAAATTGAAGGTTCGGGGCAGCCCTGCACCAAGCAAGTCTATTGGTGTGTTGTTGTTTTTTTCCAATAGCATTTACTCACTTTGTGTCCCTCTGTCACATTTTGGTAAATCTTGCAGTATCTCAAACTTTTTCATTATTATTATATTCATTATGGTGATTTGCAATCAGTGGTCTTGGATGTTACTATTGTAATTATTTGGAGGCACCATGAACTGTGCCCTTATAAGACAGCAAACTTAGTTGATAAATGTTGTGTGTGTTCTGACAGCTCCACCAAACAGCTATTCTCGTCTCTCTCCCGCTCATCGGGCCTCCCTATTCCCTGAGACACAATATGAAAATGAGGCCAATTAATAACCCTAAAATGGGCTCTAAGTGTTCAAGAGAACAGAAGAGTCCCATGTCTCTCAGTTTAAATCAAAAGCTAGAAATGATTAAGCTTAGCAAGGAAAGCATGATGAAAGCCAAAATAGGCCTTTTGCACCAAACAGTTAGCCAAGTTGTGAATGCAAAACAGAAGTTCCTGAAGTAAGTTAAAAGTGCAGTCCAGTAAAAACAAGAATGATGAAAAGCAAAAACAGCCTTATTGACGAGGTTTAAGGAAAGAAGTCATCTCCACCACATAAAAGTGCAAGTGAATCAGCAAGTGCTGATGCAGAGACTGCAGCAAGTTATCCAGAAGATCCAACAAACATATTTAATGAAGGTGGCTACACGAAACAAGTGATTTTCAATGCAGAAAAAACAGCCTTATATTAGAAGAAGATGTCAGAAGGATTAGAAGGACTTTGATAGTTAGAGAGAAGTCAGTACCCGAGCTTCAAAGCTTCAAAAGACAAGCTAACTCTCTTGTGAGGGGCTAATGCATCTGACGACTTTAAGTGAAGGCCAGTGCTCACGTACTGTTATGAAAATCCTAAGGTCTTTAAGAATTATGCTAAATCTACTCTGTGCTCAAATGCAACAAAGCTAGGATGACAGACATCTGTTTACAACGCGGTTTACATGATTTTTTTCAACAAAAAGGGAATTTTTTAATGAAGATAGTATATCCATATTATGCCACGACTATTATTACTAAAAGTTATACAGTGAAACAATATTTGTTAGTATAAGACAATTATACAATCTTTTAAGCCAATGAGTGGGCTGTGTGTAAAGCAGTATCTATATTATAATCCTAGGCACTACAATGTTTATAGTGTTAGGTTTTGCTTCACTTTCCAAGTTTTCTTTTTCTTTTTTTTTTTAAAGTTCCATGATTCATTACTTGCTTATAACACCCAGTGCACCATGCAATATGTGCCCTCCTTAATACCCATCACCAGCCTATCCCATTCCCACACCCCCCTCCCCTCTGAAGCCCTCAGTTTGTTTCCCAGAGTCCATAGTCTCTCATGGTTCATTCCCCCTTCTGTCTACCCCCCCTTTCTTCTTCCCTTTCTTCTCCTACCAATCTTCCTACTTCTTACGTTTAAAGTTCTTTCAGAGTAAAACATGCAGCCAAGGATCCTTTATCCAGCAAGGCTGTCATTCAGAATTGATGGAGAAATAAAGATTTTCCAGAATCGCCAGTCATTAACCAATTTCATAACCACGAAACCAGCCCTACACGAGATATTAAGGGGGTACTATAAAGGTAAAAAGGCCCCAAGAGTGATACAGAACAGAAAGTCACAACCAATACAAGCAAAGAATTTATTGGCAACATGGCATCATTAAAATTCTCTCTCTCAGGATTCAGTCTCAACGTGAATAGCTTAAATGCTCCCATAAAATGCCACAGGGTTGCAGATTGGATAAAAAGAAATGACCCATCCATTTGCTGCCTACAAGAGACTTATTTTTTTTTTTTTAAATTTTATTTTATTATATTGTGTTAATCACCATACAGTACATCCCCAGATTCCGATGTAAAGTTTGATGCTTCATTAGTTGCGTATAACACCCAGTGCACCATGCAATACGTGCCCTCCCTACTACCCATCACCAGGCTATCCCCTTCCCCCACCCCCTCCCCTCTGAAGTCCTCAGTTTGCCTCTCACAGTCCATAGTCTCTCATGTTTCATTCCCCCCTCTGATTACCCCCCTTTTCTTTATCCCTTTCTTCCCCTACCGATCCTCCTAGTTCTTATGTTCCATAGATGAGAGAAATCATATGATAATTGTCTTTCTCTGCTTGACTTATTTCACTTAGCATTATCTCCTCCAGTGCCGTCCATGTTGCAGCAAATGTTGAGAATTCGTTCTTTCTGATAGCTGAGTAATATTCCATTGTATATATGGACCACAGCTTCTTAATCCAGTCATCTGTTGAAGGGCATCTCGGCTCCTTCCATGATTTGGCTATTGTGGACAATGCAGCTATGAACATTGGGGTGCATATGGCCCTTCTCTTTACTACGTCTGTATCTTTGGGGTAAACACCCAGTAGTGCAATGGCTGGGTCATAGGGTAGTTCAATTTTTAACTTTTTAAGGGACCTCCACACTGTTTTCCAGAGTGGCTGTACCAACTTGCATTCCCACCAACAATGTAGGAGGGATCCCCTTTCTCCACATCCTCTCCAACAATTGTTGTTTCTTGCCTTGTCTATCTTTGCCATTCTAACTGGCGTAAGGTGGTATCTCAGTGTGGTTTTGATTTGAATTTCCCTGATGGCTAATGATTTTGAACATTTTTTCATGTGTCTGTTAGCCATTTGTATGTCTTCATTGGAAAAGTGTCTGTTCATATCTTCTGCCCATTTTATGATTTGTTTATTTGTTTCTCGTGTATTGAGTTTGAGAAGTTCTTTGTAGATCTTGGATACCAGTCCTTTATCTGTGGTGTCCTTTGCAAATATATTCTCCCATTCCGTGGGCTGTCTCTTAGTTTTTTTGACTGTTTCCTTGGCTGTGCAGAAGCTCTTTATCCTGATAAAGTCCCATAAGTTCATTTTATCTTTTATTTCTCTTGCCTTTGGAGATGTGTCGTGAAAAAGGTTGCTCTGGCCGATGTCATAGAAGTTGTTGCCTATGTTCTCCTCTAGAATTTTGATGGATTCCTGTCTCACATTGAGGTCTTTCATCCATTTGGAGTTTATTTTTGTGTATGGTGTGAGAGAGTGGTCAAGTTTCATTCTTTTGCATGTAGCTGTCCAATTTTCCCAGCACCATTTATTGAAGAGACTGTCTTTTTTCCACCGGATGTTTTTTCCTGCTTTATCAAAGATTAGTTGCCCAAAGAGCCGAGGGTCCATTTCTGGGTTCTCTATTCTGTTCCATTGGTCGATGTGTCTGTTTTTGTGCCAGTACCATGCTGTCTTTGTGATCACAGCTTTGTAGTACAGCTCGAAATCCGGCATTGTGATGCCCCCAGCTTTGTTTTTCCTTTTCAACAGTTCCTTGGAGATTCGGGGCCTTTTCTGGTTCCATACAAATTTAAGGACTATTTGTTCCAGTTCTTTGAAAAATGTCCTCGGTATTTTGATCGGGATAGCATTGAAAGTGTAGATTGCTCTGGGTAGTATGGACATTTTAACTATGTTAATTCTTCCAATCCATGAGCATGGAATATTTTTCCATCTTTTTATGTCTTCCTCAATATCTTTCAAAAGTGATCTATAGTTTCTAGCATATAGGTCCTTTACGTCTCTGGTTAAGTTAATTCCAAGGTAACGCATGGTTTTTGGTGTTATTGTAAATGGGATGGATTCCCTAATTTCTCTTTCTTCAGTCTCGTTATTCGTGTATAGAAATGCAACTGATTTCTGGGCATTGATTTTGTATCCTGCCACCTTACTGAATTGTTCTATAACTTCTAATAGTTTGGGAGTGGATTCCTTTGGGTTTTCCATATAGAGTATCATGTCATCTGCAAAGAGAGACAGTTTGACTTCTTCTTTGCCGATTTGGATACCTTTGATCCCTTTTTGTCTTCTGATTGCTGTTGCAAGGACTTCTAGTACTATGTTGAATAATAGTGGCGAGAGTGGGCATCCTTGTCGTGTTCCTGATCTTAAGGGAAAGGCTTCCAGCTTTTCCCCATTGAGAATAATGCTTGCAGTAGGCTTTTCATAGATGGCTTTTATGAGATTGAGAAATGTACCCTCTATTCCTACACTCTGAAGGGTTTTAATCAGGAAAGGATGCTGTATTTTGTCAAATGCTTTTTCTGCATCAATTGAGAGGATCATATGGTTCTTGAGTCTTTTCTTGTTGATATGATGTATCACATTGATTGATTTGCGAGTGTTGAACCATGCTTGCATCCCAGGTATGAATCCCACTTGGTCATGATGGATAATCCTTTTAATGTACTGTTGGATTCTATTAGCAAGGATCTTGTTGAGGATTTTGGCATCCATATTCATTAGAGAAATCGGTCTGTAATTCTCCTTTTTGAGGGGGTCTTTGCCTGGTTTGGGGATCAAGGTAATATTAGCCTCATAGAATGAGTTTGGTAGCTTTCCTTCTGTTTCTATTTTTTGAAATAGCTTTAGGAGAATAGGTATTATTTCTTCTTTGAATGTTTGGTAGAATTCCCCAGGAAAACCGTCTGGGCCTGGAGTTTTATTATTTGGAAGGTTGTTTATCACTGACTCAATTTCTTCATAGTTAATTGGCCTATTTAAGAAATCTATTTCTTCCTGTTTCAGTCTTGGTAGTTTATAGGTTTCCAGGAAGGCCTCCATCTCTTCCAGATTGTTTAGTTTTTTGGCATATAGCTGTTGATAAAAGTTTCTAATAATCCTTGCAATTTCAATGGTGCTGGTCGTGACCTCTCCCTTTTCAGTCATAATTTTAATAATCTCAGTCCTTTCTCTTTGTTTTTGGACAAGTTTTGCCAGTGGTCTATCAATTTTATGGATTCTCTCAAAGAACCAGCTTCTAGTCCTGTTGATCTGCTCTACTGTGGTTCTGGTCTCTAATTCATTGATTTCTGCTCTAATCTTGGTCAACTCCTTCCTTGTCAGTGGGTTAGGCCTGTCCCTCTGTTGCTGTTCCAGTTTCTTGAGGTGAGAATATAGAAACTGCATTTTAGATTTTTCTATTCTTTTGAGTGAGGCTTGGATGGCTATGTATTTCCCCCTTAGGACTGCCTTTGCAGTATCCCATAGGTTTTGGACCGTTGTGTATTCATTCTCGTTGGTCTCCATAAATTGTTTAATTTGTTTTTTGATTTCCTGGTTTATCGAGTCATTCTTGAGCAGGATGGTTCTTAGCCTCCAAGTGTTTGAGTTTCTTCCAGGTTTTTCCTTGTGGTTGAGTTCCAATTTCAGAGCGTTGTGGTCTGAGAATATGCAGGGGATAATTTCAATCTTTTGGTATTGGCTGAGACCTGTTTTGTGTCCCAGAGCATGATCTATTCTTGAGAATGTTCCATGGGCATTTGAATAGAATGAGTATTCTTTGGTTCTGGGGTGTAGTGTTCTATATATATCTATGAGGTCCAACTCGTCGAGTATGGCATTCAAAGCCTTTGATTCTTTGCTTAGTTTTTGCCAGGGTGTTCTGTCTATTTCTGATAGTGGGGTGTTGAGGTCCCCTACTATTACTGTGTTCTTATCTATATGTCTCTTTATTTTGGTTAAGAGTTGGCTTGTGTATCTTGCTGCTCCCCTGTTGGGGGCATATATATTAATAATTGTCATATCCACTTGTTGAATACTTCCTTTAAGAATAATATAGTGCCCTTCTGTATCTCTCTCTATGGCCTCTAGTTTAAAATCCAGTCTATCTGATATGAGAATTGCTACTCCAGCTTTCTTTTGAGGTCCATTTGCGTGGAAGATGGTACTCCATCCCCTTACTCTAAGTCTGAATGCATCTTTGGGTTCAAAATGAGTCTCTTGTAGACAGCAAATGGATGGGTCATGTCTTTTTATCCAATCTGCAACCCTGTGGCGTTTTATGGGAGAGTTTAAGCCATTTAGATTGATAGAGATTATTGACAGATATGATTTTAATGATGCCATTTCTCTTTAAAGTCTTTGTATCGGTTGTGACTTGCTGCTCTGTATCACTCTTGGGGCCTTTTTACCTTTATAGAGCCCCCCTTAATATCTCCTGTAGGGCTGGTTTCGTGGTTACGAAATTGGTTAATGATTGGCGATTTTGGAACGTCTTTATTTCTCCATCAATTCTGAATGACAGCTTTGCTGGATAAAGGATCCTTGGCTGCATGTTTTTCTCTGAAAGAGCTTTAAAAATGCCCCCCCAAGCCTTTCTCTCATTCCAGGTCTCTGTAGACAGGTCTGACGTAATCCTGATACCTTTGCCTTGGTACGTGAGAAATTTCTTTGCCCTGGCCGCTTTCAATACTGTATCCTTGGATCTAATATTTGCGAATTGCACTATGACATGCCGTGGCGTAGGTTTGTCCTGGTTGAGCTTGGATGGGGTCCTCTCTGCCTCTTGGACACGAATGCTTGTTTCCCTTGCTAGATTAGGGAAGTTTTCAGCTACAATTTGTTCAAATATCTCTTCTAGACCTCTGTTTTTCTCCACCCCTTCAGGGATGCCGATGATTCTGACATTGGATCGTTTCATAGAGTCAGTAATCTCCCGTAATCTACATTCGTGGGCGTGGATTTTTTTAAGACCAGCTTCTATTTTCGTTTTTTCTTCTACTAACCCATCCTCCAATTCGCTAACGCGTTCCTCTGCCTCGGTGACCCTGGCCGTCAGAGCCTCTAGTTTTGACTGTATTTGGCCCATAGAATTTTTAATTTCTGTCAGATTCGCTCTCATTTCTGCCCTTAGGGATTCTATATTCTCAGCAACGCTTTCTCTGATGCTTTTTTCAAGTTTACTCATCATCTTGACCATTGTTGCTCTGAATTCCATTTCTGATAATTGGGATACATCCATATGTATTAATTCTGTGGCCGAGGCCAATTCTGTGGCAGAGGCCACAGACTCATTATCTTTTCTTTGCTGGGGGGGACTTCTCCTTCTCGTCATTCTGATGAAGAGAGATTGCAGGGTTGTCCAGAGCCCAAGTGTTGACTGGGACCCAGGCCGTGCGCCCTTGTTTTATAGAGATCTTAGGGATGTGGGCTTCTTCCTTAAAGAGTTTATTTATTTATTTGAGAGAGAGAGAGACAGTCAGCAAGAAAGGGAACCCAAGCAGAGGAGTGGGAGAGGAAGAAGCAGGTTCCCGGTGGAGAAGCCCGATGAAGGACTCCTTACGGAGCGTTGTGATCACACCCTAATCCGAAGACAGGTGCTTGGTGACTGCGCCACTCAGGCGCTCCGGGTTGTGGGCTTCTTGATTTTTCAGCCTGCCTTCTGGGGGAGGGGCCTGCCTGCAGGTACTCAGAAAACCCTGTTTGGGTAGAGTCTCTGTGTCCCTTGCGAGGGGGGATGGGGATGGGCACCCTGTGAGCCGGTATTTCCGGGCTTTTGTTCTCTGGCGGCTTTCCCTGGCGGTTTGCTATGCCTCTTCTGAGAGAGCAGCAGCGGCTGAAATTCAGCCTCTGTCTCAGAACAGAGGGATCGCGGATCGTTCTCCACTGATGTTCTGGCCACTTTAACTCTGTTTCTGTTGGTGCTGCTCAACCCTGCAGCATCCCGGGCTGTGCGCCCCACACCCGGCGTCCCAGCCCTCACTTCCAGGGCCGGCACGTCTCTGTCCTTTGTGTTTCCAACCCCGCCCGCCGCCAGCCGCCCCGCGCGGGCTCCCGGAGCTCCCCGTCTCAGTCTGGTGTCTCACGGGTGCTGACCGCGAGTCCGCCTGCTCCCCCGTGCAGGTGGCCCTCCAGCCGCCAGCCGCCCCGCGGACGCTCCCGGAGCTCCCGGTCTCAGCCTCGATCCAGTGAGCACACCGGAGCTCCGGAGCTCCGTGAGATGCTTGGTGGTGCACGCTCCCGGCTCACGGACTCAGTCTGCCGTTTCCAGAGTGCGGGTCCGCGGTCCGCCCGCTCCCCGGTGCAGGTGGCCCGCCAGCCGCCCTGCGCGCGCTCCTGGAGTTCGCGTTCTAAGTCTGTTGTCTCGCGGGTGCCGTCCGCGAGTCTGCCTGCTCCCCCGTGCAGGTGGCCCGCCAACCGCCAGCCTTCTCGCGTACGCTCCCGGAGCTCCCTTCTCAGCCTGCTGTCTCAAGCGTGCGGGTCCGCGGTCTGTCCACTGGACCACATCTTCTTAATCCAGTCATCTGTTGAAGGGCATCTTGGCTCCTTCTACTTGATATTTTAGGCACACTGTTGAGACTTGCTGCTCAGAGAAAAAGATTCCTTTCAAGATATTACTACTCATTGACAGTACACTTGATCACCCAAGAGCTCTGGTGGAGATGTTCAATGAGAATAATGTTGTTTTCATGCCTGCTAACACAACATCCATTCTGCAGCCCATAGATCAAGAAGTAATTTCAACTTTCAGGTTTTATTAATTAAGAAATACATTTCATGGGAAGCCTGGTTGGCGCAGTTGGTTAGGCATCCAACTGGGTATCAGCTCAAGTTGTGATCTCAGGATTGTGAATTCCAGCCCCACATCAGGCTCTGTGCTCAGCGTGGAGTCTGCTTGAGCTTCTCTCTCCCTGCCCTCTGTCCCTCCCCCCCACCAAATAAATAAATAAATCTTTAAAAAAAGAAATACATTTCATAAGGCTATAGCTGTCATAGAAAGTGATTCCTCTGATGGATCTAGGCAAAGTAGATTGTAAACTTTCTGGAAAGGATTCATCATTCTAGATGTCATTAAGAACATTTGTGATTCGTGGAAAGAGAATGAAGTATCAACATTAACAAGCTTGGAAGAAGCTTATTCCAACCCTCATGGATGACTTTGAGAGGTTCAAGACTTCAGTGCAGGAAGTAACTGCAGATGTGGTGGAAATAGCAAGGGAACTAGAAGTGAGGACTGAAGATGTGACCAAATTGCTGTAATCTCATGATAACACTTGAACAGATAAGGAGTTGATATGATAACAAAGGGTAAACAGCAGGATTTGAAAGGATTGACTAAATTTGAAAGAAGTTCTACTGTGGAAGAAGCGCTATCAAACAGCACCACAAGCTACAGAGAAATCATTTATGAAAGGAAGAGTCAATCTATGCAGCATACTTGATTTGTTGTCTTATTTTAAGAAATTGCCACAGCCACCCAACCTTCAACACCACCATCCTGACCCATCAGCAGGCATCAACATCAAGGCAAGACCCTCCACCAGCAAAAAGATTACAGCTTACTGAAAATTCAGATGATGGTTAGCATTTCTTAACAATAAAGTTTATTTTAATTAAGATATGTATATTTTTCAACATAATGCTATTGCACACTTAACAGACTACAGTATAACTTTATTATGCACTGGGAGATCCAGAAATTCCTTTGACTTGCTTTATTGTGGTGGTCTGCACCCAAACTCATTATAGCTCTAAGGTATGCCTATATTGACCCCATATATATTTATATATATTTACATCTCATGTTTATATTTTATATATTTATATATGGTATATATTTATATATATATGATGATATGAAATGTATCTATGTATGCAATAGATATACACTAGCATGGCATGTTGCTTAAACTAAGAATCAGAGAAAAGATAAGTTCATTTGTCTCATATGTCTGTTGAGTGGAATAGAAGAAGGAATTTCCTGGGCTATTATTTTGTTTACTATTAACGATTATTTTATTTCACTTTATCTTTATTTTTTATTTTTTTAGTGTATTTATGTTTCAGTCCCCTTATTTAAAATTCCTTATGGTACTAATATATTGTGAGGTCATTAATAATTATTGAGTAATATCCTATCATGTTATGTTGATAGAATGATTTATTTGTTCTTTTATAGTGTGTCTTCCCAAACAAGAATATAACTTCTATAAGAAAAAGTTCTTACCTGTTTTTAACCACTGTTGTATCCTATGAGCCTATAAAATAGTAGGCACACAGTGGGCACTCGATACATAATTTTGACTTGAATGAATCAAATAAAAAAATACTAGAAAGATAATTTCTAACCTATCATTTTCTTCTTTTGCTCTAATGTTGTTCTTACTGTTGGTATTTTACATAAAAGTATGTGGAGAATAAAATAGTGGAATTCATTCTTAAGCTTCATTTGGCTTTAATACACAATCAAACAGAAATGTATTTTGAATTTTTGTTGTTGTTTAAATATCATAAGCATTTAATTAAATTTCAAGCAACTAGTGTTGGAAGGAATGTCTCACTCTGCCAGAACATAATCCACACAGATTTAAAGGAGAGTTGTGTTTTCCTACATGGGTTTAACTCAGAAGGGCTAACTTATAAAGTGTTGCTCTGATCTCTGAAGACACACTCATTTCTATGATATATATCATATTATCAAACTACCTAAATGATTTTTGGAAACAAGATTCCTACAGCATTTTTCCACTCTTTCACTTTCAGCTAGAAAATATCCAAATCGTTTATCATGAGGTAGATTTGTCTTGTATCTTATAGCAGTAAACTCATGGCTAACATATGGTGTTATTTAGCTGTGTAACAGAAAAGATTAATCAGCCAACAAAACGTCATTATAAAGGAAATATTTTAAACTTTGATTTTCTTTTTTCTCTCACTTATGGGCCTCCAGCCAAGTTCATCTGTAGCTGGCTTAAAGAATGACATGTGGAAATAGAAAACCAAACTCTTAAATTATCAGTGGCACTAAATATATTTGGGATACCACACTAGAAGTCCATTGCTTGCAAAATGTAAATGTTTCCCTTTAATGAGAAATTACACTGTTGTTTTAATTGTGTGTGTGCAAAGTGAATTTTTGGACGGTTCATTGAAAGCATTAATATTACCAACATTGTCAAAAATAGCCATTATCATTCACTTATTGTTGGCTACCCAAGACTTACAGTAAATGATTATGTATCCTAGATCTCTCTGGAAAGAGAAGGTTTTAACTCATGAATGGGAAGACTCATAGGAACAACCTTAATAAACGTAGCTTCTCCTGAAGGAATACTTTACCATTATTGAATTATTTGATATGTTAGGATGACCCTATTTTTAGGGAAAATGCCCACTGGCAGGAAAAAAAATCCACACTTATTAACATATGTATTATTGCTTTTTCAAAGTTTTATAAGTACAATAAGGATTAAATGAAAGAAAATCCATTCTGAAAGTTTTTAAAAATCATAGTAGCATTTCATTAATTTTTTTATTGTAAATCAAGCATAAAAGCAGATTAACATAAGGATGGGGGACCCAGTTCTGCTTTTGATATAGTCCATTTACTTTAAACCATTGACAAGCATTGCATCATCTCATTTATTCCTCATAAAGGCCCATTCACACCTCAAAATGAATAAACTACCATTAATTGAGTGGGTAACTTTAGATAACCACAGTATTAACGAATTTCTGATTCATCCCAGGAGGTAAGCTCTACTATACCCACAGGTCACAGATGTGAACATAGATCTGTTTTATTTTAAAGCTTTTGCTTCTCAGACTTTCACTGTAGTTTCTGGACCAATTTAACATTTATCTTATCTATATGCATCCTGCCTGGAGAGACTGTAAGTTTTTAGCAGTTTTCTAGAATCCATGAATGCTGCCCTCATTTTATGTGGGTGCCATTGTGCCACAACATATTTTTTCACACTGGTCACATATTTATACATTTACATATTCACTTTATAAATCTAAGAAAGAACACATCCCCATAAATTTCTCAAAACCTACTGGATATGTGACACATTAATTTGGAATACATTTGTATAAATTAACATGCTAAGTATCCAAACTAAAATTCAGACTAGCTAGCAGTATAAGCCCTACTTCATTTATATTTCCAGAGCATGAATTACACTTTTTTTTTTTACTGAATAGGACAATCTTTCCTTAATGAGTTCTATCTAAAAATAATGAATATGGTGTTAAATATGAAGTCACAGAGGTTGTTTACATTGGTAACTGTTCATAAAATTAGTATTTCCTTAGTTCCCAGGAATAGTAGCTAAAATGTTTATTAGCAGACACAAACAAATTAATCTGTTGGAAGAAAAAGAAGCACAATATCCTTTGACATTTTCATGCATGATAAACACTGGTTTGTTCTACCAAATTTATGTTGAACAGAAAATAATACCCAGTCCAATTAAATAAATATTCATTGAACATATGCCATTAATGTCTTATTCTGCTAAGTGTGAAAGTTCCAAACATATCTAAAACATAGCTTCTGGCCTCGAAGAATATAGTGTCTTTTAGGGAGAATAAGACAAGTAATTTTTCAAGTGAGTCTTAAGGGCCTAGTACTATAGGTTTTATAAAAATGATGAAAAGTGCTATGAGGATTTAAAGGAGAATGAACTGACATTGAGTTGGGGTGATTAAGAAGAGCTTTAAAGAATTGGTACAGTTGAGATCTATCTTTATGCATCTTTATGTTATGAAGGTAGATAGAAAGGTCATTACACTAAGTGTATATAGTTTGAGCAACAATGTGAAATGAAAGCATTCAATATGTTTAGAGGAATAAATATTCCCATTTGACTACAGAACAAGCCATTCATTTTTTCACCAATACCTAATGAGTGCTTACCATGCGTTAGGCACACTCTTTTAGGGATGGGAATTTAGCAATGAGCAAAATAGACAAAAATCTCCACCTCTGAAGTTTACTCTGTTGTGATGAAGGATAGACTTACAAAAATACAAATAGGTGCATGAATGATATGAATTAGAGCTGCTATGTCTACAGATGAACCTTAATTCTGTTTTAATTTAATACTTTGAGAATTTGCAAATAACAATAAGGGTACTCTCATATATAACAATTAGCATTTGCTTGAGAATGGATTAGAAGTGAAGTAAAAGAAACAGAATTGGTTAGGAGGTCACTTCAAGTAGTCCAGGTATAATGTCACAAAGGAGTAAACCAGGGTGATGGCTATAGGAATAAAAAGAGAGAAAATGTGTGAAGTACATTAAAGTGAAGAATCTGTAGGATTTGTCAACTGTTTAAATGTTTGAGAATAAGTAAAGGGTAAAGTCTCAAGGATCTAATACTTTAATATTGGGGGAAGTCTTGTGCCATTATCTGCAAAGCAAGAGGAAATCAGTAAAAGATGGTTTGAAAAAGAAGGTAATAATTCTAATGTTTTCCATTTGAGAAGTGATCAAGATATACCAAAGATAAAGTGGATCAGACACTGAGAAAGTTGGACTGGCAGCTCTTAGTGAGGAATCAAAGCTAAATATAGAAGATTTAGAATGATTTTCATTGGTTTAGTGATGCTATTTTGAATGTCACTTGGGAATGAGGAGAATGGAACTCCTTGGAAGTATCTATACTTGAAGAGTTTTAGATCGATTAGGGTTAATATTAGATAGAATGTGGATGAAATTATGCTTTGAAAGTATTTTTAATTTAGGGGAAAGACAGAGGAAAACAAGGCGACTAAGCCAACAGAGAGGAAACAAAGTAATAGAGGAAGAGCCTAACGTTGATGGCATGAAGAAATGAAAGAAACATGATTAACAATGACCCACTCTGTAAAGATCCAAGAAAATGAGGGCTAGGAATATGTCATTTGTTCACGAAATTAAGATACCATTTTTTTAAGATTTTTATTTATTTAATTGAGAGAGAGAGAGAGAGCATGAGCAGGGGGAGGGGCAGAGGGAAAGGCAGGCTCCCCGCCCAGCAGGGAGACTTATAGGGCTGGATCCCAGGACCCTCATGACCTGAGCTGAAGGCAGACACTTACCAAAACACCCAGGTGCCCCTAATATAACATTTTTACGTGTCTTTCTAGAATGCAATAAAATCAACAAAGCAAGACACCAAAGAATGCATGCTATACGATTCCATTTACATGAAGTTCAAGAACAGGGAAAACTAATCTTATAGTAAAGATTACAGTATTATTCTTGAGGGAAATATTGACTGGGAGGTGAAATAAGGGAAACTTCTGAAGATGCCAGAAATATTCTACATCATGATTTAGGTTGTTGCACTACTATATACATATGTAAAAATTAGTCAAGTTTATAGTTAAGATTCACGAGCTTCATAAATAAGTTAAATATCAATTTTTTAAAAGTGAATAAAAAGAAAAATAAAAGGAAAGAAGGAAGGAGGGAGGAATAATAGGAAAGAGGGAAGGAAGGGGAGAAATCTGACCCATATTTGCTTTATTGAACACTGGATCCAGCTTCATGTAAAATCAAGCATAATTCCAGACACAAAAGTAGCATGTCACTAAATTCCCTGTATTTTTTGTAATAGGGCTATAAGTCCTGTTGTTTGCAATATAAGGAGTCCTAACTTTACATATTTAGATAAAGGTTTAAGTGTCATTTTACAATTTGAATTATAATTATAAATTATAATGATGTTGTAAAAGTCATAATAAAAAAAATCAGATATGGTTTTGGAATATGTGTAGTTTATATAATTAGATATTTTTTATAATATTTATTATTTTGAATATTCTAACTGTAAATTCAGACATGCTGGTATTTTATGAATTCAACTCAGTGTATAAAGCAAACTTTTAATTCATGACTGTATCAGAGTTTAGGGGTAAGTAGAAAAAGGCTGTTAATTATACTATTTCATGGTCTCTAATAAATTATATATAAAAGATAGGCTCATGTTAATGAACAGTAGACATCCACATAACAATTTTTAAAGTTTTATATTAATTAAAATATTGAATAAATTAAGAATATAAAACAAAGCATGTAAAATTATATATGTATGTATGAAGGTGTATATATGTCTATGTATATTGATAAAATTATCAAATTAATATATAAGTTTAATATATTTGAAAGGAAAATATCCATATGGATTCTGTAGAAGTTGATAACACTAAGTCTAAAGATCTTCACGAAATTAAAATATGCAATACTTAAGAAAATACAGCAACATGGAAATGAGAGAAATTTATTCAAAATATACACTATATAAAGCTACAATATTTAAATAAATATGGTATTAGTGTAGAGCATAAAATCAATGCAGCAGAATTAAATACCTAGAAAAATACTAATTTACATGTGGTAAATTATGATGTATATGTATTTCAAGTCAAGTTACTCGAGTTATTCAATAACAACTTTTGTTGTTATTGTTGAAGGGGCCTAATTAATCCATCTATTACACCATTTAAAGAAAAAAGTATAGATTTAAGGCCTTTTCTTTGTCTATAAAATTATTAGTAAGAATTATATATAGGTATGTTTATAAGATTAGAAAGTCTTAAACAAGAAATACAAAAATAAAAAGTCACAGAATGATAATCATCTTAAATTTTTAAGAAGTATATCTATCCAACAGGAAATATCATAAACAACTTTGAAAGCATGGACTGTCAGTATGTATGTGCATGCGTGTGTGTGTTTGCATGTAAATGAGCTGATTAGGCATTGAGAGTAAAGATCTTTTACTAGTGCTTAAAAACAACAAAATAAACCCCAAATTAAATCAAAACAACACAAAATCTCCTTCTTAAAATGGCAGTACAACAAAATCACAAAAATCTAAAGAAATAAAATGCCAAGAGAGCCAGCAAAAACAAATATTAAAACTGTGAATTAATTACAATGAAATTAATTCTACCAAACAATCAGAAAAAGACTTTTAAACAATTTCTTATGGATATTTAAAAAGTTAAATAGGAAAAAATTAAAAAATAAAAAGTTAAATAGAATTTTGGGGTCCACTTAGGACATAGATGTCATTACATGGGATAAAAATTAAGTTACCTCTAGCTGAATTGAAAACCTGTCATGCATTGGGGGTAATCATCATGACCTAAATCTGAGTAGATTGACTCAGACTTCCAGACTGGAGATCTGCTAAAAGAAGAGATGTACTCATTTCCAGGGATAAATACACAAAATAACAAGTTTATTCATAAGTTATAGTAATACAAAGAAGAACATGAAGGAGATGAGAGGGAGAGGGAGAAATCCAGCACATTTTCTAGAGACAATGCAATAAAAAGAACCAGAGTCAGATACCCTACAGATGTTGCAACTCTCAGATAGGGAATATAAAACAAGTGTGATTAATATGTCAAAGGCTCAGGGGAAAAGGTAGACAGTTAATTATAGATTCAGAAAAAAGCATTTAATAAAGTCCAATACCCATTCCATTCATGATTAAAAGCTCTTGGCAAACTAGAAATAGAAAGGAACTTCCAAACTTGATAACACCTGCAGAATCCTGAAGCTTAACATTATACTTAATGATGAAATACTGAAAGCCCCCACCCTGAGATGTACAAGGCAAGAATTTTCATGCTAATCCCCTCTATGTAACACTATGCTAGTATTTCAAGCCAGTTCAGTAAGAAAAGGAAATGAAATGTAAAAAAAAAATTCATAATGGGAAAAAATTAAAATGTATTTGTTCACAGAAAACATGATTGTCTACATAGAAATTCACAAAGAATCTTCAGAAATCTCTAACGAATAAGTGAGTTGAACAAGATCACAGGAATACAAGAACACAAAAAATCAGTTTGATTTCCGTATACTCCCAATAACCAATTGAAATTCAAAATTTAGAAACAGTATCATTTATAATAGCAGCTAAAATTAAATATTTAGATTTAAATATAACAAAATATGTGCAAATCTTGTATGCTGAAAACTGACAAACCACTGTGAAGAAAAATAAATGAAGACCTGAATAAATGGAGAGTTACATTGCATTCATGAATTGGAAAATATAATATTGAAAAAGTATAAATTCTCCCAAAATTGATCCACTGATACAACAAAAATCATAATCAATATTCCAGTAAGAACTTTTTGTAGATATTGACAAGCTGATTCTAAAATTTATATTAAAAGGCAAAGAAACTGTAGTACCCAAAACAATTTTGAGAAAGAACAGAGCTGGGGAATCATACTTCCTGATTCAAGATAACTATAAACCACAGTATAACAAAAGAATATAGATAGATAGCTGAAAGAAACATAAAAGACAGTCTAGAAATATATTACACAAATATTGTCAACTGATTTTTTTTAACCCATTCTGTTTACATAACCTCTGTTGTTTGCAGTTTGATACTTCTACATTGCTTATCTCATACTGAAGATTCTTCAGTGATTTGGGCAAAGATTTCGGAGAAAGTTTTCTTTGCAGAGAAACTTTGGGTAAAAGCATTCTTGGCAGAGGACACTAAATGTGCTACAGGATAGTAATATGTAAATCACAAAAAAATTCTGGGTTCGTGTGGAGCACAAAGTGCATCTATGGGGATGGCAGGTAAGAGACATGAAAAGTAGTTTGGAACCAAATCACTAAATGCCTTTTTTGGCTTGGAATATCATAGAGAGCCACTGCCAGACTTTTCAGCAAGTGGTCCTGGGCATCATGTATGTGTGGCGGCAGAGGCTAAGTACCAAAATCTTTTAGAAGATTTTATTTATTTATTTATTTGAGAGAGAGAGAGTGAGCAGGAGAGAGAGCACATGAGTAGGTACAGAGAGAGAGGGAAAAGCGGACTCCCTGCTGTGCAATACAGGGCTCGATTCCAGGCCCCTGGGATCATGACCTGACCTGAAAGATGCTTAACTGACTGCGCCACCAAGGCACCACACAAAATTATTTTTTATGAGCCAGTTAAAATAGAAAATCTCTACATTTCTGTATTCTTCAAATGTTCTGACTAAATATTTATTTTATAATAATTAGAACAGTCTTCAAAACACACAGGCACATTAGGGGTGCCTTGGTGGCTCAGTCAGTTGAGCCTCTGACTCTTGATTTAGGCTCAGGTCTTGATCTCAGGGTTGTGAAATCAAGCCCCACATCGGCTTCTGCACTCAATACCCAGTCTGCTTGAGATTCTCTCTCTCCTGCTCCCTCTGCCCCCGCGCATGCACACTCTCTCTCTAAATAAATAAAATCTTTAAAAAAAAATAAATTTAATGTTTCATATTACTTAGTGACTCACTAAATATGGGGTCAAGGAAAAAAGCAAAAATATGACTTTCAGGTTTCTGATCTGTGCAAGACATCTTTAATTTGGCCAATTATTCCATAAATACAGTTAGCAGATACCAAAAGGGCAGTAGTATGCATATGAGGAGGTCATGTGATAATCAGATAAGTTTTGGACTTAAAAAATATGTGTTATGGACAGACACATGGAAAATATCATATAGGCAGTTTATAATACAGGTCTGATTATCAGAAAGGAGATGTGTGCTGGTAATATGTAGTTTTAGTCAATTCAAACCAAACATTTATTCACTAATTCACTAATAATAAATATTTTAGGGCCAAACATGTCTCATAAACACACACACACACACACACACACACACACACACATCTAATTGTTTACATCAACCCTATGAAGAAGATGTTGAAAACTTAGTGATGGAACCAATGACCCATGGAGTGCAAAAATGAATAAAGAAACTCAGCAAGGCTGAGAATGCTTTTATTATCTCCCATTGTAGGGTGCAGGTTTAAGAAGAGTTAATCAAGCAGGACAACAGTATATTAGGAAAGGTAAGATAATGGCAAAGTTGAAGCCAAAGGTGCATGGTTTCAAGGAAGAATGATTAAGGAGTTTAGATGACTTTAAAAGGATTAGATTGAATATAAAATGAAGAAGTCTTTGATTATCCTATTAGATGATTATGTATAAAGTTTCAATTTTTTTCATTAATTTGTGATAGTTCAGGGAATGAAATGAACTAGTAAATTAGAGATAAAGAAAGACTATATAGACTATACATTCAAGCTGTTAAATTGGGGAGGTAGGAGAAAGAATAAGAAACCTGATAAACAGATTTTAGTATAAGGTATACCAGGGCATAGTTGTGGAAAGAAAGTTGACAATACAAAAGAAAAGAATGTTATATGGAAAAGACAGATTCCAGATCAGCCAAATAAACAAAATCAGAAAGAGAATTGAAAGCTTAAGAAACAAAGTGTAGATATAAAAACAAAATATTTCAGGAGTGGTAGGGTAAAAGGAGAATCATGGCTAATGCAAACCCAATTTCCAATCCAATCTCAACATTTAATTTGGAAGCCCTTAACATCAAAACGCTTGCTTCCCATGTCTTACAGCATTTGAAAAGGAGAGTATGAAATAGATCCTTAAAGCTATTAAATGAAGTTTTTAACATATGTTCAAATAAGTTTGAGAGTTGAAGGTTATTACCCTTATTCTTGTCAGATAAAATGAAATATTATGAAATTGTTCTTAAATCTAGTAGCAAAACTAGACCATTCAAATATGCTTCAATTTACTACTAATTTATACCTGGGCACTTTAATTAAATATTCTGTGAAACACAGTGCATAAAATAAAAATATAGTATTTGCATAGAATAATTTATTTACACTTTTTAAGGATACACAATTTTAATTGTAATTGGATTGTGGGATATGAGTGAATTGTTTGAAGAAGGCTGTTCATTAAATGATCTTTTGAGACTTAATTATAGAATCACATCTTTAAAATCGTAAGGAAAGGTAATTTGCATTAATTTCTTGAATTAGATGATTCAGTATACTTATTTAAGTAACTACCTTTCAAGAACGAGATTGAGAAAAATCTGCCAAGCGTTGCATTTTCAGCAGACTGTAAATCCCTGAACAATAACTTCAAAACTAGGCTGACACTGTGAAAGAACACAACCATGACTCTTTGTGCAGCATAAGCATATTTAAACTACCTGGGTAGTAAAAAACATAAACAGCCGGGAAAAATATAAGAAGAAATGTTCAACATCTGGTGTCAGGAACTCACTAAAGACAGATCAAGGAGGCATTATCAACTTATTTCCACGTATTTCACAAAATAAGTCTTTAAAAAAAAGATTTTATTTATTTGCTAGAGACAGACACACACAGAGATAAAGAGAGAGAGAGAGAGCAAAAGCAGGGGGAGCAGAAGTGGGAGAGGGAAAAGCAGGCTCCCTGCCAGGTTCCCTGAAGGGAGCCTGATGTGGGGTTCGATCCCAGGAACCCGGGATCATGACCTAGGCTGAAGGCAGATGCTTAACTGACTGAGCCACCCAGACACCCGTGCAAAATTAGCCTTTGATTAAGAGAGATGATACCAAAAAGTATGTGCTTTCAAATCGAACATGCACTATAACATGTATATTAACTATTTTGTAATAACATTCTTACATTTATAATTTTTTTAAATATAGTGACTTACTAGGACTCCTCTATAGTTCACACATATTAAGAAATCTCAAAACTTACTGTTAGAAAAATCCAATCAAAATATATATTTCTAATAATTCAATGACTCATTTGTATTCTTTATTTATTGATTATAGCCCTACTTAAATATTTTCTACTACAGAAAATAATTCAGTACAAGATGAATTATATCTAAGAGGGATTAGCAGTTCTATTTGTAATAAAATTCATTTTAAATTAATTTATTGTAATGGTGTGCCCATATAATTTCCATGGGGATTTCCTGCAAAATCCTTGATTAATTTTTTAAATATTCAAAACAGGCTATACTCTGTAAAGACCAAAAACTCATTTTTAATAAGAAGCAATAAAATGTCTATTTAAGGACCTTCAAGTATTATAGGGTAAAAAAAAGATGAAACATCATCACATACTTTCTCACATGATTTATTTCACATGACTGAAATAAACCAGAGAAGTTACAAACAAAGGAACCTTAACGACGGTGTCAGATTCTAGGTAGGATTGCATCTAAATTCCATAAGTATTTAGTTATGCCCTTTGGATATAGTAAAGATGCAAATAAAGAAGAGCCTCTTAGCTGGAATTTCTCAGTCTTTTCCCCCATTGATTAGATATTATAAAACTGTAAACAGGTAGTAAACATTTTTTCCTAAAATCACGAAAAAAAGCAGGCTTGGAATTGGGCATAGTTCTTGGACTCTAAACCAGTTTTGTGGTTTAGGGACAGTAAACATCTGTTGGCTGTTTTATTCAACTATTATACACAGAAACTTAGGAAAGAATCTGTTTTGTCTGACTTGGTTCAGATCTTTAAGCATTGGTGACCAGCTTAGACAAACTAGATATTAGTAAAGACCACAGATTCTGAAGCAAAATTCAGATCTCCAAGTTGTCTATTCCTAATCATGAGTAGGGGGGATATTTATCTCTCTGTAATTTAGTTTCTTCACATCTAGAATTATGATAACAAAAACGAGCTCATAATGCTGTTGTGAGGATTAAATTATATATATATGTATGTATATATAAAATAGAACAGTGTCTGGCACAGAGTAATAGTGCTAGCTGTTATGCTGTTATCAACAGTGTTATTCTATGAGTGCTCTAGCTGTGGTGTTTTTGCTATGTGTCTTGAAATGATTGATCATATTCATGCCTTTTACAATATCTTGTTCCATGCAGCTCACTCTCCTATTCCATCTATTATGTTCAAACACATATATGATTGCTCATGTTTATATACATATACTTTTTTCCTAGTTTTAACTTTGACACTTTCTTTTTTAAAGATTTTATTTATTTGAGAGAGAGAGAGAGAAACAGAGCAACAGAGAGCTGGAGCAGGGAGGAGAGAGAGTAGCAGGCTCCCCACTGACCAGGGAGCCCAATGTGGGGCTCAATCCCAAGACCCTGGGATCATGACCTGAGCTGAATGCAGACCCTTAACTGACTGAGCCACCCAGGTGCCCCAACTTTGGCGTTTTCTTATAATCTTATAATAGTTTAGCCAGTCTATTCTGGTACAACATATTTAAACGGTATATTTTACCTGGATGATGAATTTTTAAACAGCACTTCCATGGAAATCACCCAACTCCAGNATCACCCAACCCCAGTGAAAATACTTGAAATTGATAGATTCACTAAGCGTCAAAAAAAAAAAAAAAACCTCAAGTCCTTTTTTTCTTTTTTTATTTAAATTTCAGTTAGTTAGGGGCACCTGGGTGGCACAGCGGTTAAGCGTCTGCCTTGGGCTCAGGGCGTGATCCCGGCGTTATAGTATTGAGCCCCACATCAGGCTCTTCCGCTATGAGCCTGCTTCTTCCTCTCCCACTCCCCCTGCTTGTGTTCCCTCTCTCGCTGGCTGTCTCTATCTCTGTTGAATAAATAAATAAAATCTTTAAAAAATTTTTTCCGTTAGTTAACATACAGTGTAATATTATTTTCAGGTGTACAATACAGTCATTCCACACTTTCATAAAACATCCAGTGCTCCTCACAACAAGTGCCCTCCTTAGTCCCCATCACCTATTTCACCCAACCCCCCACCCACTTCCCCTCTGGTAACCATGTTTGTCCTCTGTAGTTAAGGATCTGTTCTTGATTTGCTTCTCTCTCTCTTTTTTTTCTTTGCTCATTTGTTTTGTTTCTTAAATTCTACATATGAATGAAATCATATGGTATTTGTCTTTCTCTGACTGATGACATGGTTGGAGCTATCAGAGAAAGACCAATACCATATGATTTCCTTCAAGTACTTTTTGAAGGACCTATGCCTTTTCTATTCACTATATACACAGTCATACAAATTACTCAATAATCTAAGTGGTTTTTCAAATATATTAGGAACTCCGTAAATATTTGAGTGAATAAAGAACTATCTATGGAAATGAATCTAATACTTAATTTTTGGATGTTTTTGAAGTGTTTTTTTTTCAAGTAAGAACACATTGCAGTTCTTGTTTTGTCTGGATCATAAACCTATAAACCTACAGAACAGTGATTATTACAAATACTACATGATATATGAAAATATGCTCAGCATCACTAATCACCGGGGAAGTGCAAATCAAATCACAAGATACTACCTCATGCCTGTTAGGATGTCTATTACAAAAAATAAATAAATTTTGTAAGGATGTGGAGAAATTGAACCCTTGTACACTGTTGGTAGAATTGTAAAATGGTGCAACCACTATGGAAAACAGTATGGAGGTTCCTCAGAATATGAAAAATGGAAATACCATATGGTCTGGCAATCTCACTTCTGCATACATATCCAAAAAAAATTTTAAATCAGGATCTTGATGAGATTTTTGCACTCACTGTTCATTGCACCATTATTCACAATAGCCAAGATATGGAGACCACCTGAATGTCCATTCTTGGAGGAATGGATAAAGAAAATGTACTATATACTTGTAAAGAAATATTATTCAGCATTAAAAAAAAGAAGAAAATCTTGCCATATGCAACAACATAGATGAACCTCGAGGACATTATGCTTAGTAAAATAAGCCAGTCACAGGAGAATATTGCATGATACCACTTATATGAGGTATATAAAATAGTGAAACACATTTAAGCAGAGAGCAGAATGGTAGTTGCCAAAGGCTGGGGGTAGGAGGAAATGGAGAATTGCTGTTCAAAGGATATAGAGTTTTACTTATGCAAAATGAATAAGTTCTAACGATCTTCTGTAAAACAATGTGCCTATAGGTAACAGAACTATATTGTGCACTTAAAAATTTATTAAGAGGTAGATCTCATGTGAAGTGTTCTTACCAAAATAAAATAAATACAAATAAAATAAAAAACAAAAAGATGTGTCTACTTCAAATATATATATCAAATTATATACATATACATACATATATATACAAACATACATATATATATCGTACTATACATATATAGTACTAACCTCATCTTTAATCATTTTATCACTAAAGAATTTGTGAAAACCCTTAACAAATCAAATGATAGAGGAGTTGTCTAGTATAATTTAGATTTTTCTTTTCATTTGTATGGTTACTAGTTTATAACCTGCATTTGTCTTATCCTCTTTTATCTTCACTGAAACGCAATTGATTTGTTGCAAACTACTTATTACTGAGGCCTTCTCCTTTGTCAAGTCACCTTCTTGAAGCATACCTTTATATCTTCTTGGTAGAAGTTTTGATTTCTCCAAAATGCTAATTATGTGTGTGATGTTCCTTGTCTGTCTCTAGATTATGCAGTTTGTGTCTTATATCACTGGTTGCTGTGTTGTCACGGCTTCAGCCTGCATTCCGAAGCCCTCTGCTGTGCACTAGGCAAGATATCGTAGCAAGAATTGTTGGAGCCTGTGATAAAAATGTATTGCTTCGGGGTACAGCATTATAACACCCCCTGTGTATACCATTAAATATCCCCCTGACAAAGACAGCTTACATCTTTATTGTTTCATTAGTCTGTGCCCAATATCATGTATTGAGGATGCTCTTTCATCTTTATAAATTTGAATCAATAATATATATATTTTATATTTTAATATTTAATGCTTTAATTTATATATATATATATATGGAAAATGTGAAGGTCTGTTTCTATAACCAGTCAGGTTATGGTAGATTTTGCTACAATAAAAGCAATTCAAAAATCTCAGTGGCTTAAAAAAATGGAGGTCTGTTTCTTATTTTATGTGACTGTTTCTGAACAAAGACTGAGTTTTCAGAGTCCGTAAGAGCTTTGTGGCCACTACGGGAGAAGGTGGAGAATTGTGCCTTGATCTTTAAGTGCTTCCACCCATAAGAGAAACAAATTATAGTCCTGCTTACATTTCATTGGCCAAAACAAGTCACACAGTCACACTTAACCTAAAAGAAATCCTGCGGTGCCATCCCCTCAGGTGCCCTGAAAGAGGGGACTAGGAAGTATTGGTGAGTATCACTAATATCTAATAGGATGTTTAATTGTTGGTGTAAGACAGAAATAAAAAGCACGCCATAATTTCAAAACACGGTGTCGGTCCGTTTAAATAGTGTGTAGTGAGAGAACAGCACTGCAAGTTTATGTTCAGCCTCTGGAAAATACCACCCTTAAAAAATGTTTTATGAAGCTCAATTTTCAAGGAAACCTAAGGATTTCAAATGATTCCAAAAAAACAGGCCACCCAAATTTTAATTAAAGGGAGGTCAGCCACAGGACAGCTTCCTGATACCACCGGCAGTAAGCGCCATGATCCTTGATGCCGTGTTTGACTATCACAGACATAAGTGGGGTTGGAAGCAGTTGATGACATTGGAGATGTAAAAATTCCTGCTGTGTCATAGATTTCTTTACTGAAGGAGGAGGGCAGTATTCTGGTTCTCTGGAAACATTTAATTCTCTGACCAGAGTTCAGGCATTTGATTTTTCCCATAATTGGTGTAGCCTTGGGGGAAAAAAGGAATGCTCTTAAATCATAATCCTTCTTTCTATATTATTAGGCATCCCTTGGACACCTGTTCACCACATATTCTTTTTACTGAAAGTATTGGTTTCACACCCCTATTAGACTAATCTATGATAAATATACTAGATTTAATTATTCCTAACCAACTCACCTCATAACTATTTCTGTTTAGCTTTTTTACCCAAACCACAGTTTCCCAAACCTTGAGTTAAGACTCTTTTTTTTTGGGGGGGGGGGCTGATCCAAATAAGCCTAGATACTTTTACATTATTTTTCTCTTTTTAAATATATGTGAACATCATTCTGCTCAATATTTCAGATAATTGGCATTTATCTCTTCTGTCTTTCTGAGACACTGGTCATGTTTAAGATCGCTTTGGCTTTCAATTTTACCTGCATAAACTTAACTCAAGCAGCGATGGTGAATTCTAGCACATAGTCAGACCCACCCCCTACACACATGGGAAACAAGGAATGTGGTTGGCACTACCCAAAATTCATAGGAATGAATGAGAAGCAGTTTTGAAAAATAAAGAGGCTATTGTAAACAGAAAAAAAGTAGGAATTGTACAGTGTATACATAAACTATAGCTGCTTATTATTGTGGTTTTTAATAAGATAATAGTAAGAGAAGCACTCTAATATTATTACTAATAAAATCTAAGCTAGAATAAAATTTATGGCAAGAAAACTTACAATTTTTATTTAACCTAAATTTATTTGTATTTCTTCCCTAATATTTCCTCTTAAAAGTGTATCTTGAAATTGGGAGGGACTTCTGAAATGGCAGCATGGTGATCTTTGTAATTACTGTCTTCAATAAAAGCAATGAAAATACTGGCAAAAATAAAAGTAGTCAAAATCAATTTTTCCAAAATTTTGACTATTCAACAAAGGCATCAAAAAATCTGAGGACCCTCTAATATATAAAAGCTACTAAACCCTATGAAGAGCAGTAGTGATTGTGGCTTTTTGATTTGGCTTATTTCAATCCTCTGCTTCCCATTTCCATGGAAAGCCAGCAGCCTCATAATTATGGAAGTTATGAAAACCATCAACCTTGCATATAAGCTGGAGCAGTCCAGGATTAGAACCCCTCAAAAAGTCCTATCCCCAGAGCATTATCATCATTTGACGTACCTTGGAGCTCTGTAGAAAATCCCCATGCTCAATGTGTTGCTATTGTCTAAGCTTTCTTGGAGCTCCTCATTGAAAATAGCCCTAACCCGAGGCATTTATTGGAAATAACCACCAGCAGTTGTAAAACGTCACAGTCACCTGAGCTTACAATAAAAGTTAATGCTAACAAGATCCTGGTCAAAACTTAAAAGAAAGATCTGGGAAACAAGATGCCCACGGGAGGCTTGAAAAGTTCTACCATTTCTGGGTATCTGGAAGGTCCCACACATGTGCAGGTCTTGTGCACACACACACAAAAATGGAGGGAAGCCCATTGGAAAGCCCTGATGGTTTTAGTGGTAAATGTACAAACTTTTAAAAAAGACTTAATCCCAATCCTTCACAGAATCTTCTAAAAAATATTAAAAAAGAAGGGAATATTTTTCAAGTTATCATATGAGCCAAAATTACATTGACACTAAAACTAGTATACAAAAAAACAAAGTTGGAGACAAATATCTAACGTGAATATAGATGCAAAAATCCACCACAAAAATGCCAGCAAGTCAAATTCAACAACATCTAAAAAGAATAATACAAATAATCAAGTAGGATTTATCCAAAGAATGCAAGGCAATTTTAACGTATGAAAAGTAACCAATGTAATGCACTGTGTTTGTGAAATAAAGGATAAAAGCTATATAATCATTCAGTTGATGCAGATAAAACACTTACATACTCCAACACTGTCTCATAATAAAAAACACTCAACAAACTGGAAATGGAAGAGAATTTCCTTAGCCTGATAAAGGACATGTACGAAAAACTCAGGACTATTTTCTGCCTGAATTCTGCAAGAAGACAAAATTATATGTTATCACTCTTATTCAAAATTATACTGTAAGTTGTATTTAGGGAAATTAGATAAATAAAAGATATCCAGATAGAAAATATAAAGCTATCTTTACTTGTAGATGACATCATTTTGTATATAAATCATGAAACCCAAAGCACAAATGACAAGTGAAGAAAACTAGATAAATTAGATTTCAACAAAATTAAAATCTTTAGTGCTACAACTGAAACCATCAAAAAAAGTCAAAACTACCTACAGAATGGATGAAAATATTTAGAAAACATATATATGATAAGGGTCTTGTGTCCAGAATATATGAAGAACTCATATAACTAAAAAATGAAGACAAATAACCCAATTTTTTTTAAATAAGCAAAGAATTTGAATAGATTTTCTCTGGAAAAAACATACAAATGACCGATAAGTACATGAAAAGATGCTTACATAATTACTTAATAGGGAAATGCAAAGCAAAACTACGCCATACCATTTGGGTAGCTAAACCAAAAAATATAGACATAGCAAGTGATGGGGAAAATGTGAAGAAACTGAAATTCTTCTACTTTGCTGATAGAACATTAAAATAGGGGCACCTGGGTGGCTCAGTCGATTAAGCATCTGACTTTAACTGAGGTCATGATCTCAGGGTCCTGGGATTGAGCCCCTTATCAGGCTCTCTGCTCAGTGAGAAGTCTGCTTGTCCCTCCACCTCTCTCCCTACTCATTTATGCGCTCTCTCTCACTGTCTCTCTCTCTCTCAAATAAATAAATAAAATCTTAAAAAAAAAAAGAAATGTAAAATGGTGCAGCCTCTTTGGAAAACAGTTTGGTATTTCCTCAATATGTCAAACATACAACACTATGTAATTCAACACTACCATTCCTAGGTTTATACCTAAGAGTAATGAAAATATGTGTCCCTACAAAAACATGCACAAAAATGTTTATACATTATTGGTAATAGTCAAAAAATGGAAGCAAGCCAAATATCCACCAAGTGATGAATAGATAAACAAAAGGTGGTATAACCATGAAATAGAATATTTGGTAATTTAAAAAGGAAAAGAGCACTGATACACAATGCAACTCTGATGGACCTTCAAAACTTTATGCTAAATGAAAGAATCAAGTCACAAAAGACCACATACTGTTTGATTCCATTTATATAAAACATCCTGAAAAAGCAAATCAATAGAGACAGAAAACAGATAGGTGGTTGCCTGATGTGAGGGTGAGGAATGCCTGCTAAGGGATAGAGTTCCTTTAAGAGGTAATGAAAATATTCAAAGATTAAGTGGTGGTGAGGGCACAACTCTGTGAATATACTAAAATACATTTTAAATGAATGAATGCTATGGTATGTGATACATGTCAATCATGTTATTTATGATTTAAAAAATTAGAAACAACTTGGCTCTAAAAGAGAAAATGGTTAAATAAATTTTAGTGCATTTAATCAATTATTGCTTCTCAAAATCGAACATATAAAAATCATCTGTGTAAACTGTTTAAAATGCAAATTATTGAACCCCTGTCCCACAAATTCTACTCCAGCAGATCCTTTTCCGGTTATCCATGGCAATCATTTTGAGAAATATTTTACTTGATGGATATTAAGCAACCATTAAATTATGCTTATGAAGTATTTGCAATAATTTCAAAAAAGGCTTATGTTTTAATTTTAATTGAGGAGAACAGAACATGCATAAATTTAAATTTTAAATGAAATAGTTGCTTGGAAAAGTTTGATGGTAGAATACAGGGTGATTTTTTTTCTTTGTGTTTTGTTTTTCCATAACATCTTGTTTTACAATAAGCATAAGTTATTTTTATAATCAGGAAAAAAAATAAAATTAACTTTTAAAATGAGAGTCCCATGTTGAACAAGCCATTTAAAACATGGAAGGTGCATGTATGTGTGTGTGTGTGTGTGTGTGTGTCTTCCATGAAGTACCTGTATGAATTCTTACCATTTTCTAACTTATATATGGAAATTTATGTTTCCGAAATACTTTTTAAATATTCTGACAAAATAAAATTTACCTAGTAAATGTAATTTTTGCAATATTCACAAATTTAGGATTTGTTTTCTAAGAAAACTGTGGTTGACATATGAATAATTACATATATTTCAAAGTGGAATTTTAATATATATTACTAGATTTATAACATAATTTGTGACAAATTTAGATATGGTACATATTTCTGCATTCATTGTTTAAACCCTTTATATGTTCAAGAACACTTTTTTACTATTTTGCATTTAATAATATAGATTGGATTTTTAAATTGAATTTAAGTAAATCATACTGTATGGAAGATGTAGATCACTAAATACTTCCATACAAATTGATTTAGTTAAATTCGATAATATTGAAAGAATATTCTCTGTGCAGATATTCAAAAGTGATGGTGGGGAGATGGGAAGTGGGGTATATACTAAAAGTTGCCTGACTAAAAACAGGTTGGTTTATATTACTGTCTTATCAATATTTATATTATATTTAAGACTTGCTATACACACAAGATGCTTATGCATTTTGAGGCTGACTACATTTTTATTTTAAACCATTTAATGATAAGCTGCTGTTGGCTGAATTTAATGGGTTCTTGAGAAAATGTGGTTGCATCTCCAGATTCATAATATCACACTAAACCAGATTTAGCATTTTATTATAGAAAGAATGGAGTCAGGAGTCACATATCTGAGACTTTTTTGAAACAGGACAGAAAAAGCCCAGAAGTAAAATGGTGATGGGAAAAGACAATTTATTTTCCTCTGCCTGCCTGCATTTAAAATAAGGGTATATTTAACCCAGAAAAGAACAGATGGACTGTATTTATAATAGTCAGAGATAAAATGTTGTATTATTCAATTCTTCTATTAATTTATTTCTATTGCTCCCACTGCCAAAAAGTGTACTGTTAACACATAGGTGAATTAAATGAAAAGAAAAATGATCCATCATGTATGTAGTATATGATTTATGGAAAGCTATTTATTTCAAGTTTACTTTGAAGTATTTTTTAGTTTGGGTTTTACCTACTGAACTCTGCCTCAAGGTAAACATAGTATTGGATGTTAATATACTTATAATTTTGAGTATAGTACATTGATTGTTGAAAAGAAGAGACACTAAATGTCACCTCGATAATGTCTTTGGAATAGAAGTACTTTTTATATCCATCCAATAAACAAGAGTGAGGCAGACAAGACATATGAAACATAAATCAATAAATACATCCTAAAAAGTTAACTCTAAATGGTTAAGAATAAATAGACTCTATTACTTTGATTTGAAATATAGGAGATGTTTTCATTTTTAAAATTAGATTCAATATATTTCAAACAAATAATCAGTAGAAATAGAATGAACTGTGCTTTTGGAAAGCTCCCCTTCATCTCTTTGTCTTCTGTACTGAACTATAAATTTCAATTTTTGTTTGCTTTGATCATTTCAATGACTGCATCACTTAGAACAGTATCAGGAGCATTGATGAAATGATCCTTCATATTATGTTAATAAACAGGTATGTCTCTTCAACAAATGGTGTTGGAAAAACTGGACAGCTACATGTATAAGAATGAAACTGGACAACTTTATTACACCATACACAAAAATAAATTCAAAGTGGATCAAGACCTAAATGTGAGGCCTGAAACCATAAAAATCCTAGAGGAGAACACAGGCAGTAACCTCTTTGACATCAGCTATAGAAACTTCTTTCTAGATATGCCTCCTGAGGCAAGGAACCAAAAACAAAAGTAAACTATTGCAACTTCATCAAAATAAAAAGCTTCTGCACAGCAAAGTAAACAACAAAACTAAAAGGCAACATACATACAGAATGGGAGAAGATGTTTGCAAATGACATATCTAATAAAGGGTTAGTATCCAAAAAAACATAAAGAACTTATAAAACTCAACACCCAAAAAATGAATAATCAGTTAAAAAATGGGCAGATAACATGAATAGACATTTTTCCAAGGAAGACATCCAGATGGCCAACAGATTCACATGTCAGGCTCGAGCTCAGAGCAGAGTCTGCTTATCCCTCTCCCTCTGCTCCTCCCCCTGCACTTTCTCTCTCTCTCTAAAATAAATAAATAAAAATCTTTAAAAAAAGAAACCTTAAAAAAACAAAGATTAAAATTTTTTTGAAATTAAAAAAAAATAAACACAGGTATGGTAGAAATAATCCATCCCATAATTAAGTCTTTACTATCAAATAAAGGTAATCTATATTATAGATGTAAGAAAATAAAACAGCCTGCATGCACAAACCATATGTAGTAAAGTTATAAAAAATCAAATATGCATAAATATTCTTGTATAGGAAGCAGTGTTGCATAATGATTTTGAACATTAAGGAGTCATTTGCTTAATTGGCAGCTTCTTCACTACTACCCATGTAAGCTAGACAAGTTACTTACCCATTTTGAGCTTCTTTTTATCATTTATGAGATAGGAAGAACATCTTGTGATAAAAGAAAATATAAATTTAGATTCTGTTTTTCTTAATTTGAAAGAAATAAATTCCCTGGGAATTAAATATTTATAAATCCAGGATAATTATAATACTATTAATTAATACTTATTTTAATGTGTATAATCCTAGATACATTACTACATTTCAAGTAAGTCATTTATTTCTTTATGTTATGTTAGTCACCATACAGTACTTCATTAGTTTTTGATGTAGTGTTCCATGATTCATTGTTTGCATTTAACACCCAGTGCTCCTGGCAATACATGCCCTCCTTAATACCCATCACCAGTCTAACCCATACTCTCATCCCCCTCCCTTCTGAAAGCCTCAGTTTGTTTCCCGGAGTCCATAGTCTCTCATGGTTCATCTCCCCCTCTGATTCCCCCCCTTCATTTTTCTGTTCCTTCTGCTAATGTCCTCCATGCTATTCCTTATGTTCCACATATGAGTGAAACCATATGATAATTGTCTTTCTCTGCTTGACTCATTTCATTTAGCATAATCCCCTCCAGTTCCATCCATGTCAATGCCAATGGTGGGTATTCATCTTTTCTGATGGCTGAGTAATATTCCATTGTATATATGGACCACATCTTTATCCATTCATCTGTTAAGGGCATCTCAGCTCCTTCCACAGTTTGGCTATTGTGGACAATTGCTGCTATGAACAGTGGGGTGCATGTACCTCTTCTTTTCACTATGTCTGTATCTTTGGGGTAAATACCCAGTAGTGCAAAAAATTGCTGGTTTGTAGGGTAGCTCTATTTTTAACTTTTTGAGGAATCTCCACACTGTTTTCCAAAGTGGCTGTACCAACTTCTATTCCCACGAACAGTGTAACAGTGTTCCCCTTTCTTCACACCCTTTCCAACATTTGTTGTTTCCTGCCTTGTTAATTTTTGCCATCCTATCTGGTGTAAGGTGGTATCTCAGTGTGGTTTGGATTTGAATTTCCCTGATGGCTAATAATGTTGAACATTTTTTCATGTGTTAGCCATTCATATGTCTTCTTTAGAGAAGTGTCTGTTCCATGTCTTCTGCTTGGATTTTTTGACTTGATTATTTGTTTTTTGGGTGTTGAGTTAAAGGATCTATACTCAAGAAACTTCAGAACACTTATGAAAGAAATTGAAGACACAAAAAGATGGAAAAATATTCCATGCTCATGGATTGGAAGAATAAACATTATTAAACGTCTATGCTGCCCAGAGCAATCTATACTTTCAACGCCATCCCAATCAAAATACTAATGACATTTTTCAAAGAGCTGGAATAAACAATCTTAAAATTTGTATGGAACCAGGAAAGACCCCAAACTGCCAAGGAAATGTTGAAAAAGAAAAAGCTGGGGGTATCACATTGCCTGATTTCAAGCTATATTACAAAGCTGTAATCACCAAGACAGCATGGTACTGGCACAAAAACAGACACATAGATCAATGGAACAGAATAGAGAGCCCAGATATGGACCCTTAACTCTATGGTCAACTAATCTCGACAAAGCAGGAAAAAATATCTAAATGGAAAAAAAGACAGCTTCTTCAATAAATGGTGCTGGGAAAATTGGACAGCTATATACAGAAGAATGAAACTCAACTATTCTCTTACACCATACACAAAGATAAACTCTAAATGGATGAAAGACCTCAGCGTGAGACAGAAATCCATCAAAATCCTAGAGGAGAACATAGGCAGTAACTTCTTCGACATGGGCCACAGCAACATCTTTCAAGACACATCTCCAAAAGCGGGGAAACAAAAGCAAAAATGAACTTTTAGGACTTCATCAAGATAAAAAGCTTCTGCACAGCAAAGGAAACTGTCAACAAAACAAAGAGGCAAGCCACAGAATGGGAGAATATATTTGCAAATTACACTTCAGATAAAGGGCTGGTATCCAAGATCCATAAAGAACTTCTCCCATTCAACACTCAATAAGTCATTTAAACTCCTTCTAACTTAGGTGCTAACTAATCACCCCAAACTGACCATTGTCACTCCAATTTATAAGATGGAAATTGAAATTCCTCAAAAGTGATTGTTTTCCAGTCACAAAATTAGCTATTCAGTTAAACATACAAACACAATACAATCAGCAGTTTAGTATCTTTGTATAAATAAAATGAAGAGATGTCAGGATGTCTCATAGCCCCTTTTTTCACCTACTTGTCTGGTCAGCTATGAGCATGGCAACTTGAATTCCCACCCACAGAGTAAAGCTCTTTGCATTGAAATGGTCCTTTCTCAAACCTTTGGTTTATGCAACACTTGAGTGTATCCCCTACCTCATGTGCCTACCTCCCCCACAATGCCCCGTGACAGTTATAAGAGTGGGTACAACATGTTGCAGACCACCACTCTTCTCTTCAATCTGCCACAGAAAACATGGATAGTGGGTTTTGTGTCTTACAAAATTTTATTGGAAGTATGAAACAAAAGTATTATCTTCCTAAAATTTTTCAATTACTAACTAGCTACTAATATACTCCTAAAAAGAGGGTTTTACTGGGTTTTAGTATATAGGATAAAGATTAATATAAAACAGGCAGGCTGAATATATGAACCACAGGAGTCGTACTAAAATGACTGAGTGTGAGTTAGAGGGAGATAAGTTTCAGCTCAGGGTGAGGATAGCCCTTCCAACAGTCAATGTTGACAAATGATTAAAGCTTTTCACAGTAATGAGTTCCCTGTCACTGAAGAGGTAGGTTCAAGTAGTTGATTTATATACACGTTCTAGAGAAGGTTGAACCACTGAATTAGTGCTTCGACTAGGTAATGCTCAAGAATATTTCCACCCTGAGACTGAAATTCTGTCATCTGCACAGAATAACAGTACACTCTAGACCACATAGGGAGACGATAGGCACCAAATTCTGAAAGTACAGGATGTTAATGATAACAGAAATAAAAATAGTGAAAGAGAATTTAGAGCGTACAAAGGGATTTTATGTGAAGTTTAATTCTCATACCAATCCTGTATAAGCATTATTATTACTATCATTACTATTATAGATAAAGAAACTGGAACTTAACAAAGTTGAGTGACTTGGCTATGGTCAACTAATAAGGGATGAAGATGAGTCCGAATATGAAATTGTCTTCCCAAATTTCTCATCTGTTTTACTATATGGTTATGATTACTATATGAATATGACGAGGACAAGTAACTTAAATTTTTCCTGGGTTTCCTTTGCCTAAAAAAAAAATCCCAGGAAAGATCTAAAAATCAGTGGGAATCTGCATGAAAATGTTTTGTATTGTTTTTTAAAGATTTTATTGATTTATTTGAGAGAGAGACAGAGATAGCAACAGAGATAGCATGAGTGGGGAGGAGAGGGAGAAGCAGACTCCTTGCTGAGCAGGGAGCCTGACACAGGACTCAATCCCAGAACCCTGAAATCATGACCTGAGCTGAAGGCAGACACTTAACCGACTGAGCCACCCAGGAGCCCTGGTACAAAAGTGTTTTAACGTCACAACTTGATTAAACTTCCTAAGGGATTACAGTGCTGTCTGGCATTGCCTGCCTGGCATGGTGTTATTAAAACAAGCCCCTGGGAAAGTTCCCAGCCTGTTTACCATGATATAATGTGCTGTAGCATCATGCCCGGTCAGAATCCATTTCTGAAAGGGTCAGTCTCATTTACGAAGACCCTCAGGGAAATCAAGAGAGCAGGAACTGCTGATCTGTCTGTTTTGCCTTGGTCACACTCATCATCTGAATTAGGAACGCAGGGTCATTTTAAATGTACTGCTTGGGGGCTTCCTGTGGATCAGAGTTTTTAAACTCCTTATGAATCTCATTTTGTACTGAGCTGGTTGACACCATAGAGTGCCAGTGCTGCAACCTCACCAATGGGACAGGATGGGCTTCTTTGCACCCTTTAAGAAATACTTGGCTGTGCAACTCCATGCAAGAACAGGACCGAATTCTCTTTCTCCCCCATTCCTTGTGCCACGCCATCGCTTTCCTCAACACTGAGGGGGAGGGATTTTTTTACCATAATCACATCAGCTTTCAGCCTCTTTTAGTATGGCTGAAGTATGAAATATGACTTTTAATAAAACAAAACCAGTTTGTTTTTATTTTATTTTTTTTATTTTGCTGCATTAGGGGAAATGCCAAGATGTCCCCTTCACCTTCCAGAAATGTTTCATGCTATCTGAACTTGAAGAAATAGGAACTATGTTTTAATGAGTTGTAGCTCTGAATTTAATAGACCAACAAGGCTGTTTATGAGAAGAAAAAAGAGGACAATAGGGTTATGAGTTGGTTGTTTCATAGTTTTTGTTTTTGTTTTTTTTATTTCTTCCTGGACATAGGAATAAAGTGAATGTGACTGTGAGAATTCAGGAGATCACTAGGGTGGGGTCAGGAGTTTCAAATCAAGTGGAGGGTCCCTGGATGCCTAGGAGTTCATTCATGCTGGGAAAGTTGTCCTAGGATTATGTTGGGAGAGTCTCAACCAAGTAAGAAAACAAGACAAAAGGGATTGTTTAAGTTTCCCAAGACACATAAAAACTAAATCTTTACAAACTTACCCCTAGACTTCAGAAGACAGGGAGGACATTTCCATTGCCTGCACTCAGTCATTCTTCCCTTCTCTGACTCAAGAGACTATGCCTTCCTTAGTAACACCACTTCTCCTGCCGGCAGTCTATATATTCAACTCTGCCATAATGCCCCACAATACTTAGAGCCTGGAGCCTTGTGAGGGTGATAGTGAAATGTCCAAACACCTCTCTTTGGAATGCTGGACTGAAAAAACAAGAGACTCCTAATATGAAACAATGATTAATGACACCTAAGTTGCACACACATCAAAGTTATATACTCAGAAATGTAAATAGCAATAAAATTGTTTGTCAGTCCTTTTATTTTTCCTTTTCTTAAATTCAAATTCAATTAGCCAACTGATAGTACATCATTAGTTTCAGGTGTAGTGTTCAAGAAATTATCAGTTGCATACAACAGTCAGTGCTCATCATATCACACGCCCTCCTTAATGCCCATCACCCAATTACCCAACCCCGGCTTGTCAGTCTTAAAAACACTGAAAAAGGTGAGGATCCAGGACCAATAGGACTTACATACATTTCACTAATTCAATTGAAACAAACTATTGAGTGCCTACTTAATGCCAAGTCCTGTTATGGATTCTATAGATGGATGAATGAGAGAAACTTACAATACTTACTTCCTAGAGTGTGTTGACAGAAAATAAGCAAGACAATTTAGAGTGTCCTAAGGAAAAAAAAAACCAGATGTTATGCTCTAGAGTGAGTGGACATAAAGGAGGGTGAGTGATTTTACATTGAAAGAGGACAGTCTTCTGTGTCTAGAGTCAGAACATTTTTGGTAGAGAAACCAGTGAATGTAGACAGAAACAGGTTGTCATGTTTAAGGAAAAGAAGGCCACTATGCCCTTAGGGGGCAAAGAGGAAAGCAGTAAGAAATAAGACCAGCAAAATAAGCAGAGGCCAGATCATACAGAGCTTTGCAGGTCAGTATAAGAAATTTGGATTTTATTGAAAATGTAACAAGAAGCCGTTGGTGGCATTTAAGTAGCAGGGGAGTATAATCTAACTTATGATTTGTTGGTTTTGTTTTGTTTTTTAAAATATTTCTTGCTATAGGGGCACCTGGGTGGCACAGCGGTTAGGCGTCTGCCTTCGGCTCAGGGCGTGGTCCCGGTGTTATGGTATTGAGCCCCACATCAGGCTCTTCCGCTAGGAGCCTGCTTCTTCCTCTCCCACTCCCCCTGCTTGTGTTCTCTCTCGCGCTGGCTGTCTCTATCTCTGTCAAATAAATAAATAAAATCTTTAAAAAAATATTTCTTGCTATAAAGAGAATAAAAGTTATTAGGGAAAGAATAGAGGCAGAGAGACCAGTTAGGAGATCGTCAGCAGTAGTCTCCAAGAGAGATCACTATGTAGTATACTTGAAACTAGCATAATACATATGTCAACTATACTTCAATTAAAAATTTAAAAAGAGAGAGAGTGGTGGCTTGCAATAGGGCAGCCACAGAGTAAATAAGATGAAGAAATGAATTTGGAATATATTTTGAAAGTGGAGCCATAGGAACTTGTTTATGCTTTGGATGTCAGCTTTGAAGGAAAGAAAAGAAAAATAGATGATCTATAGATTGTATTTCAAGCAGTGGGAGCAAATAAATTCTCCTAGAAAATTTAGGCCAAAAGATGATGGAAGGTCTAGGACTGAGCTTTTTAACTCTCCAACATTATGAATTTAAGTAGAGGAGAAACCAGCAAAAACTAATAAATAGCCCTCCACTGATGATGTCTAGAATGATGGTTTTCATAATCTGAACAGTGGCAACTTTTACTTGGTAAGATGAGGAGGGCAGGTTTGACAGAAAAGCAATCAAAACAAAAATTGTTGAACTCAGAAACAGAGTAAATGGCAGTTACCAGGGTCTGGGGGCGGGGATAGGAGAAATGGGGAGATAATTGGTCAAAGGGCACAAACTCTCAGTTACAAGACAAATAAGTTCTGTAGATCTAATGTACAACATGGTGACTATAGTTAATAATCTGTATTGTATACATGAATTTGCTAAAAGAGCAAATCTTTTTTTTTTAAGATTTTATTTATTTATTTTAGAGAGAGAGTGCATACGTGAACACAGGAGAGCAGGAGCAGGGGGAAGAGGGGGAGGGGGAGAAAGACCAGGACAAGCAGACTCCACGCTGAGCACTGAGCCCGGCGCTGGACTCAATCTCACAACCCTGAGATCACAACCTCAGCCAAAATCAGGAGTTGGTGGCCTAACCAACTGAGCCACCCAGGTGCCCCTAGAAAAGCAAACCTTAGCATTCTCCCCACACACAAAAGGTAACTATGTGAGCTGATGCATGTGTTAATTAAGTTGGTTGTGGTAAATATTCCACAGTGTACATGTATATCAAGTCATCATGTTGTCCACATTAAATATATACAATTTTAGTTGTCAGATATACCTCAAAAAAGGCTCGTGTGCATAAGTTCTGTTTTGGCCATGTTAGTTTTGAGATTCCTATTAGAGATCAAAATGAAGATATCAGGTATGAAATTGGGTATCAGTTTGGGAAGTGGTTCCCTCAGCCCATCATGACAACCACAGTGGGTGGAGAAACTGAATACATCATGATAAATTAGAGCTCAGGCCAGAGAAAGAGGTAAATAAAGCATCAGATTTAGAGGGAGAGTGAGAATCAGCCCCTATCAGAATCTCTAATACTTTTACCTGCCTTCTCATTACAGCTTGATATTTACTTTAGACTTTCATTATTATCTGCTGATGAGAATTAACTGTTAGTAAGTGTTCTCAGTGTATAGGATACAATATTTACAATGGGGAAGATGAATAATTAAAATTAAAAAGTTTTTTCAAGGTCTAGGTATTTACTAATCCACGGAGATTCTCAACAACTAAAATAGCTTAAGCCTCTCTCAGCACCTGACATGATGACAATGGTACAGTGGAAATGCAGATTAAGGATTGTGCCAAAGTGATTGATTTTTAGGGCATTTGCTCTAAAAAGTTTTCACATGACATGACTCATCACTTTAGACTTTCTCTTTATCATTTTAAGATAATATCTAAACCAAGAAAGATTTATAGAAAGTATATCATATTATGAAAAGAATTCTTCTGAAACATAAAACACCATGTATATCACAGGAGAAATTTTCATTCAATTCAAACAATATAATCAAGAGTTACACTTACAATTTCAACACCCTATTTCTTGAAGTTCAGGAGGGCACCAATGGCAAGGGTTGGTAACTGTAGGATGTCTCCATAACAATATGTAACAGAAAGAGCATGTGACGTCTCGATAAAAACTCAAAGAGGGAGGGTCTTGCTACGATATTTTGTAACTTAAGGTAAACACAAACTGACAGACCACTGGAAAAAGATGTCCTGTCTACAACAAATCTGTGAATCTTTACCACATTACAATATATAATCAGAAGCATTAATAGGACCAATTTAAATATTTCATCTTAACCATCTCTTGTTCATCAGAGAAGAGTGGTGGGAAAGTAAGGTTCTGTCCAGCCCATAGGCCATAATATCCATGATAGGGAACAGGCTGTGATCTAACCAAAAGCAGAAAATGATTTCATTTTCCCCATCAGTACAGAACAGATGGGGGGTCAGAAGAATAGAGAAGGAAACAGACCTAGTGTTTCTGAATATGCAGAGCCAGAAACTACACAATTTTGGAGAAGTTGAGACCCTTCTAGTCACTGCAAAGAGACTGCAAAAATGCAGTCTTCAGGATACTGTTCATGTTTTCAGAAAAGGCAAGAGGGTATTGGTCATTAAAAAAAAAAAAAAAAAAAAAGGAGAGGGAAGGGATGGAGAAAACTCAGTCGCTGCAGAGTAGAAGCTGAAGATGTTGGAAGATCCATGAATATCACAAATGTCCTGAAACAAGTCATTTGTGCCTGTGGTTATGGTTCCCAGATGGCTAGGTGCTGCCTGATATATAAAACACACCCATTGGTACCTCCCCTGACCTTCTCTGCATAATCAAGGGAATGGAGGTGAGAATTCCATTTTAAAGTAGCTTAAGTATCCACTGGTAAAGAGTGTGCAAGGTCAGGGTCTCCTTCCACTTTAAACCCATCTGGCCACCCCACCACAAACAAAGCACCGGAATAGGAATTCCCTGTGCTCTTTATTCCTCCAGTTTCTCCTCATCCTCACCCTATCATAAATAAACAAGTAGCTATATTGGTACATGTTGCATATGGTAATAAATGCTCAGGAGGGAAAAATAGAACTGGGTAAGAGAATAAAAAGTATAGAGAGGAGTGTAATTTTATAATGGATGATCAAGAAACTGCTCTTTAATATGGTGACCTTTAAAGGAGATCTGTGGGGAGCAGGATATGCAGCTCTCTGGAGGAGAGCATACCAAGCAAAGGGAACAGAAATAACCAAACTCCTGAGGTGTGAAAATGCCTGCTGTATATGAGGAACTGCACACAATCCAGGGAAGCTAGAGTATTACAATAAAAATAGAAGGGGGCTGATAAAAAGAGAGAAGTAGTCGGGGCCTAATTACATAGGGCCTCATAACCCTTCACTCAGCAGCACGGGAGGGTTCTGAGAAGAGGACTGTGATGCTCTGTTTATGCTTAATAGAATCACACTAGCAGCTGTAATTAAATTAATTGCAGGGGAGCAAGTACAAATGCAGGAAGACCAGTTAAAACATTATAGAACTAATCCAGTTAAGAGATGGTGTCTTGGACCAGAAGAGTAACTGTGAAGGTCTTAGAAAGAGTCAGGTTGTGGGGGTGCCTGGGTGGCTCAGTCGGTTAAGCATCCAACTGTTGATTTCAGCTCAGATCATGATCTCAGGGTCGTGAGATTGAGCGTGAGATGGAGCCTGACATCCGGTTCCACGCTCAGTGTGGAGCCTGCTTAAGATTCTCTTTCTCTCTCTCCATCTTCCCCCCCTTCCATTTGCATGTTCTCCCTCTCTCTAAAAAAAATTTAAAAATTAGGGGCACCTGGGTGGTGCAGTCACTAAGCGTCTGCCTCAGCTCAGGGCGTGATCCCAGCATTCTGGGATCGAGCCCCACATCAGGCTTCTCCGCTAGGAGCCTGCTTCTTCCTCTCCCACTCCCCCTGCCTGTGTTCCCTTTCTAGCTGGCTGTCTCTCTGTCAAATAAATAAATAAAATCTTTAAAAAAATTTTAAAAATTAAATATATACATATATAAATAATTTTTAAAAAGAAAGATTGTGGATATATTTTAAAAGTAGACCTATTTGATTTGCTGATGGGTCAGGTTTGTCATGTGATAGAAAGAGAGGGGTCCAAGATGACCTCAAGTTTTTGCCTGAGCTACAATAGATACATACTATTTACTAAAATAGGCAAGGACCAGATGGAATGAAACCAGCAATAAATTCTTCCACAACATTAAGACTAGGAAAATGTTTCCGCACATGTATTTGGTTACTTTAATGTTATTATATTTAAATTCAATTAATTAGCATAAAGTGCATCATTAGTTTCAGAGGTAGAGTTCAGTTAATCATCAGGTGCATATAACACCCAGTGCTCATTGTATCATGTGCCCTCCTTTATGCCCATCACCCAGTTACCCCATCCTCCCACCCACACGTGAATTTGTTTTAAAAATTAGAGTTCTGTAATCTGTTAGGTTCCTTTCTGTGTTCTGGTCACTTTAAACAGAGTTAGGTTAATAATAATTCAGTGTGATTCCCTTTAGCAATAAATTATACAGATAAGGATAAATAATATATTTATATATATGTTTTTTCCCCATTCTCCTCTTTTAGTTCTGATTTCTTTTTCTGTTGTGCATTTGCTCTTGGCATACTTGTGATTTTCCTCTAAGATGTTTCAAATACATATTGAAATTAATTAGAGCAATAAATAAAAATAAAATAATAGCAATGTTTCCTACAATTGCGTTCTCCCAGGAATATCAAGGGCCCATAGTATTTCCTTGAAATTCAGTATATTTTACATGATAACAGGTGGAAGAGATTGTGATATTATATTTTTTATAAAAAGCTATAAACCTATGAATAAGAGTTTTCACATTTCTAGTATAAATTAATGTTTTCTATTAATGTATTTTTATAATTGCATTATTGTCTCCAAGCATTGATGGCTTCAGAAGTAATTTACTGTTCTATCTATATCAAATAATATCTGAATAATGTTCAAAGAAAATAAGTCCCTATCATATTAGATGTTACTCCAATACTTGCCCAGACTATATGCAAGGCACACAGTAATTGAGTCTCCAGGGATGTTACAGAGCAACTCTTGATATAGTACACACTATAATTATAGCAAGATGTCAAATGTGAAACTGTCGATAAAGCAATATTTGAAATCTGTCTGAATTAAAATGTTGCTAAGCTTTATTACTCTGAAGAAGAAAAAAAGGACACAGCATGTGGCCTCCAATTATATCTTTGGTAAAATATATATATTGTATATATAAATATATAAACATGTAAATATTAAATGTACATATCGACACATACACACACACACACACACACACATATATATTTTCACATGAGAATCCCAAATGACTGTAAAATTGAGATGTAAGAACACTTTCCCTTTTAGCCACTTGGGAAGAATTCATGTAGATATTTATGAGACCTGGAGACTGAAAATTTCAGGACTAATCTTAAGAGGATAACAATCTATTTACACATATAAATTTTACTGTACCAATATTGACAATATTATAAAAGATACCTAACAGAAAAGTACATCATTTTCTGTTTGTGTACTGAAAGTAACTGATTTCATTTTTTGAATAATCTTCTTTGGTCTTTGTCTATATGCATACATAACTTATATCTTTGTAATTAGAGTATGCATTTTATATTCTATTTATTCATTTAGCATTATATTTTAAGCATATATACATGTTCTTACATAGCCTTATAAATTACGGTGTAATCACTGCATAACATTTAATTGAGTGGTTCTGTAATGCATTCATTAAATCATTTTTAATGTTAGACATTAACCTCATCTCTATGTTTTGCAAATATGGGAAATGCTAAAAAAATTATAGCTAGGTACATATCTAGCTTTGGTTGATTTAGGAAAGAATTCCTGAATGATACATAAAACATATGTTATGGTTATAATACTATTTTATTCATTTTTAAAGTTTATACTTCTAATACTACATATATGTTTACATGTATCACATACATATAGTATATATTTATATATGTATAATATTACATGTACTATACATATATATTACATACATATAGCCATTTTAATAATCATGCCAGATTGTATCTTTTTTTAAGAGTACTAAATAGCTCTAAACACTTCGATTATTTTAAGTAGATTGTTTTCTACATGTTACTTTACTTGTGATGACAATCTAACAATATAAGTTATTCTGTTCTGTTATTTTTACATACTTTCAGGTCTAATAATTTTGACTCCCCAATGAATATATATATATGTTCATTTCCTACTTAACTGAGAATACCTGTGAACTTTGGTTTGATCTGGGTACATCCGCATCTAGCTCTTGCCAACAAAGTTTCCTAGGGCAATTACCTGTTCCATCTTTGAGATTTTAGTCCTTCCTCTAAGTGAAAATAAGCCATGATTTAAATTCCTGTGAATGAATGACAGATACCTTGCTGTTGCTTAACAGGGACTCATGCTCTTTAATTAAAAGTGAAAATTTTCTTTCCCCACACCCTTTAAACTATAATTGCATCTAGGGATTGCTACTGTGTTTGCTAAGAACGTGCCCAGAAGACACAAATGGGAAATGTTCTGCATAGAGCACCAAAGCTTAAACTGAGACTGATGTTCATTCCATCATTAAACAAGCTTTTGTTGAGTCCCTGCTGGGTGTGAACTCAGCTTGTTATTGCTAAATCTCTAGTGACCAGGGGCAATTTTCTCAATATCATTGTATTTCAGATTTTCCATCAGCAAATTAGGATATTTTTCAATCTCAGTATCATGGCACATTGTTTTGAAATATGTACATTAAAGTCATTTTATAGAAGCTAATATATATCACTTACCCTCTACATCCATGTTGTTGCATAACATCATAGAAGATGATATAAATTAGGTTTCTTAATGCTACTAGACTACTATAAACACATTAAGTATGAGAAATGTTTAAGGCACTGAGTATAACAACATTTTTTGTTTTATTATATATATATTATATACATTATATTATATATATTGTATTAGTATATTATATATATCATGTTGTATATATAGATGTCCATATATTTTATATATATATATGTATATATCTCCCTGGCAGCATGAGATAAATAGCTAAAAGGAACAGAGATAGATGCCCTAGACAGTTACCCAAAAACTGAGCAAATCACACATGTCATCCCTACGGAGGAAAGAGAAAAATCATGACCACCCATGATATCTAGGGGAATCTACATCTAAACTCCTAAAACTTAATTGGCAAAATTATTGTATTAAAAAGACTTAGGAAGACAGTGGAAATTTTAAGCAAAAGTTAAAGTTTCAGGATTGAGGTCAGCTGGGTGATATTAGGAAGGAGGTGTGCTGAAGACTCCGGACTTCCCCTAAGTATCTACCTAGAACCTGACTGCCATACACCAAGAACTACACAACTTTTAGCATGTGAGTCCCTGGGGGATACTTGGGTCAAAGCTTTAGATTTTTTAGATAGTTTATGTTAGTAGGTAGAGTAACTGGGCCAGAACTAAGAAAAGAGAATCCAGGCAGAAGCACATTCTTGGGGATAACTGAAAGTAGGGGTGGGCTTCATATGTGGAGCTTCCTGGTTATTCAGGCTTCAAAACTAACTGAAGTTCAGTTAGTCTGAAGTTCTGGGTTTGGCTGGCATGAAGCAGACTTTGTGGTAAAGAGGAGGCAACAGTAGCTGATCCACCTCATCCCTCAGATCACAGGAAATAACTTCACGTCTCTGCTGATTAGGGTTACGATCAGTGGCCCCTTCATAACCAGCCATCTATGGTAGGGACATAAGTTAATCCAGTTATTCACAGCTGGAGACACAGGACCAGGCCAAGGTTGTGAAAGTTTGCCTGTTTAGTATTAACTTATTTAGCTGTTTTTAAAGTAAACTATAAATGAATAAACTTTTAATTTTATACATCACCAAGAGTATATGGAATTATCTGAAAATATATAAGGATGCTTGCAAAACTTCATTCCAAAATAAGCAATTAGTAGTTGGGGCTATGGACTTTCCATACTTATCTGATAATAATAATCATAACAACAATAATTAGTATTGAGAATTTACAATGCCACCCACACTATTCTATGCATTTAATATACATTAACCCTGTTGTTTCTTATAATAAAGCTATGAATTAGAAATTCTTTTCTCCATTTTATAGGTAAAGAAATTCATGCACAAAGTGGTCAAGTAATGTTTCCAAGATTACAGTCAGTAAGTCGTAGGGTCATGACATTAATAAAAAAAAAATGGATTCTGGAACATTATGGACCCAACTGTTTTCATTTCTTTAAAACTGTTTATTTTTTTAATTTAATTTAATTTTAATTTTATTTTATTTTTAAAGCATTATTTTAGAAAGAGAGAGCATGTGAGAGCAGGAGGCTGAAGGAGAGAATCTCAATCTGAGCCACCCAGCTGCCCTTAATGACCTTTATTTTAAATATTCAGGCAGAGTAACTAGTTCATTTAATCTAAAACCAAGGTACACCATGGCCTGAAAGAGGATTTAGGAAAGAGAAAACAAGGATGTATAAGCAATTGGAATAAGATGTATCTTTCTAAACAAAATATCCATGAAGTAAACATATGGAGAAAAGAAAACACCAATAAGTTTATGGGAGTAATTTTTTAGATACAGAAAACTGACTTGACATTTAACACGTTTAAAGTCAGTGAAATAGTTTTCTAATAGTTTTCTTTTCCTCTTTTATGTTTATATATTTATAATCCTTTGTTACAATCATATGTTACTGTAAGATGTGTAAAGAATCCTTTAGAAGCTTCTTTATGTGGTTTTTCCCACTGCATATCTATCTTACGTTTTGGTTTTGAATATTATGTTGTTTTTTTTTTATTTATTTATGCGACAGAGATAGAGACAGCCAGGAGAGAGGGAACACAAGCAGGGGGAGTGGGAGAGGAAGAAGCAGGCTCATAGCGGAGGAGCCTGATATGGGGTTCGATCCCATAACGCCGGGATCACGCCCTGAGCCGAAGGCAGACGCTCAACCGCTGTGCCACCCAGGCGCCCCTGAATATTATGTTTGAAGGTAAAAAATATTATATCGATATAAGCAATTGTATTTTTACTGATATTATAAATGTGTTCTACATTCTTTTGTTTTAGAAAATTCTTATTTTTCATTTTCTGATATTCTTTATTTATTTATCAAAGCTTATGCCTTCCTTTTAATTACACAATTGGAAGTAAAATTCCAGGGACATTGCCTCACACAAAATACGTTCCTAGAAAGTCTTCAAAGGAATGGGTAACCAGGATAACTGCTAGATCTATTCACTAAATTGCCACTAGAGGGAGGGCTAAATATATTCTGTGCATGGTGATAATTGACTCACTGTAGACAGTTGTACATAGGAACTGGATGGGGAGAAGCAAAATAAAGAAATGGTTGGAGTGCAGGGGAGTGGAGGATGACAGGCCCAGAAGCCACAAAGAAACATTGCTGGGGTGAATCCAATGTGTTCTATGGGGCACACAATAGTTGTTAAAAACTAATACTATCCCATGTATTAAGAATAGCACAGGATAACAAAAAACACTGGCTTCTAGGAATAAAGTCGTGGCCCCTCTCTGTTTTGAAATTACTGAGTCAGGCAATGTTAATGAGATTTTGAAGACTTTTAGCCTTAATGAATAATCCATAAACTTTAATGTTTGCTCTGTGTCCACTTTATTCAATTATTTTCTTGGTCCAACATTGTCCAGCAAAATAATAGGAATTCCTAGGACTACTGGACAGGATATACCAAGTAAATGGTACATCTTTTAAAGCAATAGAGGCCTTTCATCAACAAGAATGTAAATAATTACCTATGAATTCACATGAGCAAGAAATACTTTCAGGGAATGGCCGGACACACTTATTTCCTCCACCATCCTAGAGAAATTCAAAAAGAAACAAGTTACCTTACAGTAATGATTCTCAAACTTGAGCATGCATCAGAATCTCCTGGAAGGCTTAGTAAATCCCAGATTGCTGGCCCCACTCCTAGCGTTTCTGATTCAGGAAGGCTGGAGGTGGGGGAGTGGCACTGAGAATTTTCATTTTATCAAGTTCCCAGGTAATGGCAGTGATGGTGCTCCCCTATGGATCATATTTTTAGCGCCACTGCCCTATAGGTTCTTATGTGGCAGTCAGTTCAGTCAATTGAAGCAGCAGTCTGATGAAGCTCAGTCATAGGTTTGAGTCTCAAAATGGCCAGGGGAGCAGGTGTTCTGTGTTCCTGACCAGACGAGTATAATTGGTTATAAGGTTGAGAAAGAGAGTAATGGTGGATGATTACCAGTCAACAACTTATTTTTTTAAAGTTTTTATTCAAATTCCAGTGAGTTAACATACAGTGTAATATTAGTTTCAGATGTAGAATTTAGCGATCCAGCACTTCCACACAACATCCAGGGCTCATCACAAGTGCCCTCCTTAATCATCACCTATTGAACCCATCCCTCCACCCACCTCCCTTCTGGTAACCATCAGTGTGTTCTCTAGAGTTAAGAATCTGTTTCTCGGTTTGCCTCTCTCTCTTTTTTCCCCTTTACTCATTTGTTTTGTTTCTGAAATTTCACATATGAATAAAACCGTATGAAATCTTGCCATTTGCAACAACATGGATGGAGCTAGAGAGTATTACGCAAAGTCAGTCAGAGAAAGAACAACTTATTTCTAAAAGGACTCAGTATGTTGTGCATGCTTAGTAATTAGAATCAGTTGTACCGTCTTCACACAGTAAACGTGTATTATATTGAATTAACTCCACATGGCATTAATGCCCACTTGTTGTTCAAGTATTAGGGTTTACATTTCAATTATTTTCCCCTAATCTCAGAACAAGAAATACTTTCTTTCTCCCTTTTAAATAAAAAGTCTTTGTCATACTTTTGTCATTTGTGCCTCACTGCTGCTTTCTCTGCTTTAATTAAAATAGTCTAAAAGTACAATGTACAGTGTACCTTATGCATTTTTCATAGTCCTAAGTATCACTGATACTTTTGGCAGATATTTAATAAGTTTGTATAATCATCTTGAAAATTGGTACTTGTTTTTGTCATTATTTCAATAGCGGGCTTTATATTTCAATAGTGATTTTGTTTTTAAAGATTTTTATTTATTTACCTGAAAGAGAGAGGGAGCACAAGCAGAGAGAGGGGCAGGGGGAGAGGGAGAAGCAGACTCCCCGCTGAGCGGGGAGCCCTACTCAGGCTTCATCCCAGGGATCATCCTGAGCCAAAGGCAGACGCTTAACCAACTGAGCCACCCAGGTGCCCCTAGTGATTGCTCTTTGCTTTTTAAAATATGTTGTCACTGACTTTCATTCTTCCCCAACACCAAACCCAGAATTCAGTTCAATCTTACTTCCTGCACTAGACTGCTGTCAAGTCCTGTTTCTTTTTTCAGTTGACCTATATTTTACCTTTCCTGTTTTTCTCCAAAGATTTTTAGCCCCCTACCTAACATTGTTCATGTTGGAACTCTATTAACCAGTTCTTCACAAGTTTAGCAACAAAGTAAGTAAGTGCCAGTGTTTCAAAAGCTCTCCTCAAATTAAAAAAAAAAAAAAGCTCTCCTCAAATTTGATAAATACGATGGGGAGAAATGTCTGTCGTATTATTAATTAGCATCATGTAGCAAACAGGATTGTTTGTCGGAGTCCATTAATTTTCACCTGTTTCTTCTGACATTGAGAATATGACTGTTTCTTCCACTTTGATTGAACTGATCAATCAATTTACAAGTAAAATAATGCATGTGGAGGCAAAAGCTAATTCTAGTGCCAAGTCACTATAACACATTGTCTTCAATACCAGTTGTCTGGGTAAACTCCAAGCCATGCCTCCTAAATTTTAAATGTTCATTCTTTAGTTCTAGGAACAATTATTTCTAAAATGCAATTTTAATCAAAAACCCCAAGAGCTAGAGATAGTTCATATTTTAAATATATGTATATATTTATCTAAATTTATCTTTATTTTACTGCCTAGCAACCTGCTCAGTGGAAAGCAATATTCACTAATTTATTTTATCATATTTACTTGCTTAATTTTATTGTATTAACTTGCCTGGTTTATACATCCTACCTTGTGAGTACTTTCTCCCAACAAATTAAATAGTAATAAATAAAACATCGTGGAAATTCTTTTTAATTGTTGAAGAGGCTATTGTATTCACTTATTTTTGTAATCTATTTTGAATTAAGTTCAAACTTTCAGAGAAATTTCAAGAACTAGGTTAATCTTCCCATATGCCCATATTCCCTCATTGTTAATATTTCCCATTTTACCTCCTCTTGACTTTGTAGTTATGCTACTTTGTGTAATTTATTTAGTGCTCGCTCTACAGATTATAATATACATCTTTTTTTAAAAGATTTTATTTATTTATTCATTCAACAGAGATAGAAACAGACAGCGAGAGAGGGAACACAAGCAGGGGGAGTGGGAGAGGAAGAAACAGGCTCCCAGCGGAGGACCCTGATATGGGGCTCGATCCCAGGACTCTGGGATCACGCCCTGAGCCGAAGGCAGACGCTTAACTGCTGTGCCACCCAGGCGCCCCTATAATATACATCTTTATCACCAACTGCCTTAAAAAATATTCTACCTCTTATAAATGGTGTAAGAATTTTAAAACAGTACACTCTCAGATATAATCCTCTTACCCTTTATGATGTTGTTGTCATATATTTTGTACCTGCATACACTCTAAATTCTGCATTATATTCTTAGTATTCTTAATTTAAGTAGTTAACAGTCTTTAAAGAGCTAGAGTTACCCAGAAAAAAAGGATATATTTTTTAAAGATCCTCTGTATTTCCTGCCACATGACCCTTCTTAAAATTCTTCCCTATCTAAAATTTCTGGGTTTTATCTGCATAAATTGCCTTTGGCTTAAGGAATTTCTGTAGCATGTTTTGTAGTGTACATCTTATAGAGACAAAATCAGGTTTTGTTGGTCTAAAAATGTCTTCATGTTGCCTTAATTTTTTTTAAAGATTTTATTTATTTATTTGAGAATGAGTGAGGAGAGAGAAAGCACGAGCAGGGGGAGGGGCAGAGGGACAGGGAGAAGCAGACTCCCTGCTAAGCAGGGAGCCCGAAGGGGGAGGTCCCAGAACCCCAGATCATGAACTGAGCCAAAGGCAACTGCTCAACCAACTTAGCCACCCAGGCATCCCTTGCCTTAATTTTTGAAGAAGATTCTGCTTGATATGGAATTCTAAACTGATATGTTAGTGTTTTTTTTTTCTTTTATCACATTAAAGATGCCGGTCTACTGTCTTCTGGCCTTTGTTTCTGAGCAGTAAGCCATATTTCATAGTGTAGTTCCCCTCACATACTATATGTTTTTATTCTGACTGCTCTCAGCATTGTATCATTGTATTCATTTGTAGCAATTTGTCTAAGATGTCCCTGGATATGGTTGTCTGTATTTACCTGGATTGGTGTTTTTAAGCATCTTGGATATATGACTAATGTTTTTTATAAATTTTGAAAAATCCTTAGCCAATATTATTGAAATACCTTTTTTTTTTTTTTTGCTCCATTCTTTCTTTTTTCTTCTTCTGGAACTATAATTACATGCACACTGTATGGTTCCCCTCCATTACCAGTGCAGGCCTCTGACTTCACAGATGATGTGGGCCTGGACCTCCCTGGGGAGTCTCAGTCAGCTCCCCTGTCACTGATTTGGCCCCAGGAGCCACCACCTCAAACTCTCCCGAGGCCTGGAGTGCTTGTGGAATTGTGTTAATTCTGCTCTTACTTCAGCCTCTCTGGCACATGCATGCTGTAGAAAGTGTCTCCATTCTCCTGCCTCCAATCTTTCACACATGTGCTTTGTTAAGCCCCATCAAAAATAGTTGTGGATGTCTATAGATTCTCCTTCTGTTTGGGGATCCCAGGAAGGGTTCACAGATATGCCGGCATACACCACAGTTTTTTCAAAAGTCTACTTGCCATCTTCTTACCTCAAGGATAGCAGCGTACTCATCCTTCTGACTCCTCATCAATGACGGACTATAGTATGAATTTGGTTTTTTGGGGTTTTTTTTTTCCCGAGAGGAGTTTGTCACTTTCTGAATTTTAGTTTAGTAGGTTTCTTTTGTGACCTCATTTCTCTGATGAAATTTTTAAACCTGTGATTTCTTTTCTTACCCTATCTCATCAGTACAGTGGGAACTGAACTGTATTCTGCTGTGTCTTTATACATACATACATACATGCTAAGTAGAAACAGAAGTTTTCAAGTTTATCATTAGAATTTTGAAGGATAGGGTGAACACAGCTAACATATGGGTTACAAATGGAGCTTGTCCAGGGTTGTTTAAAACTCCAATGTTAATCCCATCTGCACTTCAGACTAAACTACTGCCTAAATTTGATCCAAGATTTTATCCTCATAAATAGCTGCTAAATTATTGGATGAAAGGTAAAGGAAAGATGAAGGAAAGACTAAATTTACACAATATTGATTGTGTTCATTCACAAAATAGCACCTTAAAATCAAAAGTTTTTAGAGGCTTTTTTTTTTTTTACCTTGACTTTAAAGCCCATATCTTGAGTATTCTTGGTTGGAAGTCCCAGATTGAAAGCTTGGAAGTATGTATAATTGCTGAGAGTAATTAGCTTCAAAATTCTCCTAAATATAAGAAGTAAGGAAGAATCCTGAAAGCTGGTGTGAAAACATTATCTACTGATAGAAAATGCAAGCTTTTGTAGGAAGGGTATAGGAAGTCTTTGATCAAGGTATTGGGACTGTTTAGAAACATACTTTGGTCTATCTACCGAGAAAGAACCACTGGAGCACAGACTTCTATCCTAGATGAACAATGGATCAAGCACTCTTTACCTCTGGTAGAGCCCACTACCTCCTGAAACTGGGGGTACTCGGCAACAACACTGACAGGAAATTATGGCTAGACATACCACAGAGAAGTTACAATACTGACAGGACTATGAGGTAGGGCCGTGAAAAAGACTGGCAAGGAACCACTCAACCCTTAGAAACTCTTTGCAACATTAAAACAGCAAATGCTTCAGGGTATACAACTGAGCAGCAATCAAATGGAGCACACCTGCAGGATACACACATCGAAATTTTCTTCACTATGTTCAAAATGTGAGTGGCTTTTGCAAAAAGCTGTGTACAACGTGTCTACTTTGCAGAGAAGGAAGAACCCGGCTTGGTTAGAGCAAATAATAATGGGACGATTTCTAGTTAAAACTCTGCTAGAAAACCTCATTCAACATAGGAGATCTGCAGGAATCCTCCCAGTCTCCCCTGCTGTAATTGTCCCTGTTAGCAGGAAAGGAAGAGAACGAGGTAGTATAGGTTCATCTTAGAGAACAATCCGGGATGGAAAAACCCATTAGGTCAGACCTTCTCAGAGCTGAGAGTGGAAGGTAACAGTCATATGTCATAACTCAAATTCATTATTCTTAAAGCTTCACAGGAGTGAAGATACTTGGGATCCTCCCTCTTACAAAAGCTTCCAGAGGAGACACAGGGCCCTGACAGGAAATTAATTCTACGAATGTGCTACTAAGGTGGCAGATGGTCACAAACAAGATAGCTGTGACAAATCAACAAATTACCTCCTGGGACTTAGCAAATTAGCATGCCTGAAGCTGACCCAGGGAAAGTTTTAGCAATGTGACTCTCTATGCTGCCAAGAACTAAATGATTGGAACGTGATTACAGATATAGCTGAGGATATCTCCCAGCAGAGATGTTAGATGGAATTTGATAGAAAGTGCTTATGAGACTAAATTCCATGAGGTGGTGAAGCTGTGCTTATGTAAAGGATGGATATTACTCAGCAAACTTCACCATAATGAGAATTGAGCAGTAGTGACAGCCTAATTAAGGCTTGCTTGGGAAGGACAGGAAAGAATGAGGTATAATCAGAGACAAGCCTTCCTGAACACATGTTGCACTCCATCTCTTAAGGTGAGGCTCCTGAGTCAGAGAATGGGAGTAGTGTGCTATCAAAGGTACATAATTCCAGCATGGGGGATTAAGGAAACTAACATGGGCCGGGATTCCAAAGATAGAAAAGGTGCAATAGAGCAGTGATTCTCAAACGTCAGTATTTATATGAGTCACCTGAGGATCTTGTCAAAAACACAGATTCTGATTCCAATTCTCATAAACTATCAAATCATGCAGATGCTGTTGTCCAGAGACCACAATTTAAGTAACATGGTGATAGAGAATGCTAGTAGGGATAATAATCCCACCCTCCTAGCTAAACCTAAACATCTCACTGCTAATTTTCAGGAGGTTTTGTTGTTGTTTGTTTGTTTTTCAAAGGAAGGAAACATCAACATCCTCAGAGTCCATGATTCACTGGCATTTTATTTTCTGCTGCTTGTGTCTCTCTGCTGTAGTCAGTGCCCTTGGAACTCCAGAAACAGCCAGGCCTCCTCATCCTCCCGAAGTTCCCTGAGATCATAACAAGGACAGGAGCTATGACCAGGAGTAGATGCCACTCTAACCTCACTGCTATTATTATCAGGTTGGGACAAAAGCATTCTGGGAGCTGAGTTGGGCAGGTATTTTGCATACAAATTATGTAGATGAACATGATACACCAGACCATTTATCTTGACTCATTAAATTCATTAACCATACCTTACTAGATAGTGACAATATGAAGACTTGATCAGAAAATAGCTAATAAGAGATGCAAGTTCCTTTAAAAGATTGGATTTGGGGGCGCCTGGATGGCTCAGTCATTTAAGCAGCTGCCTTAGGCTCAGGGTCCTGGGATCAAGCCCCCCCCCCCGCATCAGGCTCTCTGGGAGACAGCTTCTCCCTCTCCCTCTGACCCCCCAACTCATGCTTGCTCTCTCTCAAATAAATAAATAAAATCTTGAAAAAATTGGAAAAAAAAGATTGGATTTGTACAAAATGAAATGTTGTTGTCGATCTTATGTATTATATAGCTATAAGTTAACCTGTCATAGATGCCAACATGCATTTGAGTGTAAAGGTGGATCCTCCAGATGCTGCTTTCAGCAGGTGCAGCAAAAGGCTGCAGGTTTTCCCCAGACTGTTTCTTGAACAGGTGTTATTAGATAACATCTGCTTTTCTCTGCTCATAAACCTTTAATTGAAGTCCTCTCCACACTAACAGTCTAGTTATCTGATACTCATTTGGGTCAGGTTTCTTTGGAGCCCTAAAAAAGAGACATAAACCAGCTTAACAGTCAGAGCTATCCCTGCTGAGGAATGGTGAGTAACAAGGCAGCTATCATAATTGTAATCTGCAGAGAAGATGCCCTTCTTCAAAAAATTTTTTAGCAATCAAATCTTTTGTAAATTGGTCTTCTCTGTGCAAACAATGCATAGGCAGTCTTATGTACTGTAATGCAGGCTGGGAAAGTAGTGAGCCTTCCCCCACCCACTTTAAAGATTTTATTTATTTGAGAGAGACAGACAGCACAAAGGGAGAGGGAGAGCAGACTCCCCACTGAGCAGGGAGCTCGATGTGGGGCTCGATCCCAGGACCCTGGGATCATGACCTGACCCAAAGGCAGACGCTTAACTGACTGAGCCACCCAGGCGCCCTTCCCCATCCGCTTTAAAAGATTCTCTGTAATTTAGATTAGAACAGGATCCCCAGACTTTAGGATTCATGGATCAAAATAATCTTAAAAAATTAAAATTGAAATACTGGCATATGGTTCCTAGTTTTTACTTTGCCAATTCAGATATTCTTAAAAAGGAAAAAGTAGTCTCAACCACTGTCTGCTGTCATCATAATTTCATCAAACAATATGTTAACAGTAAAACATAGAAAAATGGGATATTCTTTCAGAATAAAAGCAAACCCGTTGGGCCAAATAAATTTAGCTTTATAGAATTTTTCTTCTCTGTTGTTTTTCTCCTTTTCATCATGACTCCTTCATTTATATTATTTCTTCAGCCAGTTATCTTCCTCTCTTTTGCCTTCTTGCCTATCTACCACCTATTGTTAAGGATCCAAGCATTTGTTCAATTGTTCAAGGTTTACCAACTAGTAGATGGAGAATTTCAGTGCAGGCCCATTTTCACTTTACCATTCAGCTCCTGATAACAACCTCAAGTAAACTTTCTCTTCTATTTTTTTATTATTTTCCACGCAGTTTTGCTCATAGGATGATTTTTTTCCTCACCCACCTGAAACACATTGGCAAACTCTTGCCTGTCAGTGACCCTAACTCAAGCCAAACACTCATCATATCTAATGTCTTTTCCTAAATTGTCCCATAATTTCTCCATAAATTCAGTCTGTATTGTTTGAGTCAAAAAAATGAGAAGTGAGATATCACTGTATTGATCCCTCTCTCTAAAAGAAATCTGAAAGCTTTCCTTTGTCTTCAGGTGATGTATATTTTCCATAGACAACCTGCTCCACAGAATCCCCAATTTCATCCTCATTTCCCTATTTTTACTCCTGTTCGCATACCTATTACACTTTGCCTCCTCTGTGTGTCTGAGGCTTTACACTAGAAAACCCAGCTGCCAGCAACACCTGTTTCCACTGTTCAGGTTGATAACTTCTGCTTATCTTTTAAGACTCACTTCATGTTACATCTCCTCCAGGAATCATTTTTGACCTTCTGACCAGGCAAGTGCTTCTCCAGCACTCTTTCTTGGTACCCCTATCTGATGTTGAGAGAAAGTGTAGAAAAAGTAAGAGGCTCATGGGCTCCAGAGTCATAAAATTTGATCGATGCCTCAGCTCTATCATTTTACTAGCTCAGTGTCCTGGTCAAGTTATTTAAGCTGTCTGAAACTCTATTTTCTTATTTGTGAAATGGGAAAAGTATTAGCAACAGCATAGTATCTATTGAGATAAGATATCAAGAATGCCACTCATAGTACCTGGCCCAAAGAAAATGTTCAGTGACTGCTAAGTTTTAGTGGCAAACTTAATGGAGAGTTTTGGAAATTATTACTATATGTACTTACACATTCTATTAAAATGTTCTGTTATTTGTCTACCTTCCTCACTAGACTATGAGCTCCTTGTAGCAGAGATTGTGTTTATTTACCTATCCCTAGGGAATAGCTCAGCAAATTGCATCACAGTGGTCGAATTAATGAACACTCCGGTACCCTAAAACATTGTGATTTACAAGGAATTAACTTATAGTAAAAAGACATGTGAAACAGAGCCAGCAGTCACTGTATCCTTTTTTAGGTTTCTCTGGGGATCGCCCCAAGAAAAATGCATGCTTGAAACTCAGAGAATGCACTCTAGGGCACACTACTTCCTTCAAGTCAGAGTCTTGAATTAATCCTGTCTTGTCTCGTGATATCGCACCAGGGTAGACTTCTCTAGGCTCTTATTAGAGACCTAATTCAGTTTTGCACTTTTGTTTTATGGCCCCTAAAATGCTGCTCATTATTTTTATAGAATGTCACTTCTGATCATCTTGCTAAATATATCACTATACTCATTAAAAAAGTATCTTGCTTTTAAATATTTAACAACAAAAGGCTTAAGCATAAACTATTATTTGTGAGTTGTTTCTCTACAGAGATTTGAGCTTAAAATCGGATTTGTTATCTCAAAATGGCACACTAGTAAGTGGGTAAAATATTTAAAGGCCAAAGCACAGCTGCAATGTGAATAAAATATTATCAGACATGTCCTTGATCTTTAGCTTTATTACAGATTGGAGACTTTTAATTTTTAATATAATTCATTGCAGTGACAGTTAAGATAGATTGTTCCCAATGGGAGTTCACATCAAAGAAATGATATAACATGCCTGACTACCAAACATAATGGTATGATTAATTCATTGAATTAATTACCTTTTTTGTTGCATATTCATGTATTGTATTGAGAAAAATTCCCTGAAGATCACTTCTCTATGGAGAAACGTAGTGAAAATAAAATGAACAAGATGTTTAAAATTAAAAAAAGAAAAGAAATTAGAAGACAATATTATGGGCCCCCCCAATCATGCTGGTTAGCACATAATTTACAAGCTGAGCAAGGGGTTAAATTTTGTTCAGGATAAAGGAGGGGGTGGAAAAGATGATCATATTGTCACTGAACTTGGAAGAATATAAAAATAAATATTGCAACAAGTCACCTTTCTGTATGGTAAAATAATTTTTCTAGCTTATTAAGAATTATGGTGGAGGGGCGCTTGGGTGGCTCAGTCATTAAGCGTCTGCCTTCGGCTCAGGGCGTGATCCCGGTGTTATAGGATCGAGCCCCACATCAGGCTCCTCTGCTATGAGCCTGCTTCCTCCCCCACTCCTCCTGCGTGTGTTCCCTCTCTCGCTGGCTGTCTCTATCTCTGTCAAATGAATAAATAAAATCTTTAAAAAAAAAAGAATTATGGTGGAGCCTTTCAGGTTACAGTGGTGCTTTTCTAGTGGTTCCTGTTTATCTTCTCTCATTTTCCTATTGAACCATTCACAAAAACAATAGATGGGTACACACAATTGCAATAACATTAGGAAGTGAGTGTATTGGTTAATTATCTGCCAGTGCCAAAGAGAAATATTTGCTAATGAAAGTGAAGATGGAGTCCTGATGCAGAACAAACACTTTCAGGGAAAACATAGTAAACATTTTTGTTTACACCTATTATAACACTCTTTCAGGTGTACGCTTAACAGGGACAGATCCAATGTGTCTCTGACCAAAAGATGGTTTTTGTTTGTTCTATTCTGTTTTGGTTGTTTAACTTTAAGATTCTTTCATTGCCTTGAAATCCCCACCCTTCCCCCCAGCCTACCCCATGAAAAACACTCTATATGGATTTGGGGACTATGATGCCCAATTAATGCAACTTAGTTAAAGCAGATGAAGGCAAGTAATAGTAGATTATTCCCTGGAATATAAAGTAAGGGACAGAAACATTTGAGAGGGAGGTATACCTTGATTTCTAAACTTTATCTATTCTCTCTAAGAAGGGTTTAAAATATCTCTGTCCAATATGGTAACCACTGGCAGGGCATATGTGGCAGTTTGGCACTTGAAATGTGACTGGTTGAATTGAGATGTGTTGTAAGTCTAAAGTACACACCAGATTGTGAGGAGTGTCTATTAAAAAAAAAAGTAAAAATGTCATCAATCTGTTTAATAGTGATTAAATATTTTAGATATGCTGAGTAAAGTAAAATATGCTATTAATATAAACTTCACCTATTTTTTATTATTTTTAAAATGTGGTTACTAGAAAAAAATTAATCACATATGTGGCTCATATTTGTAGCTCTCCTATTTCTAATTTGATAGCCCGATTTTAAAAATTTCTCCTCCAGGACTCTTGAAATAATGTAGAAATTTATTTCCCTATATATAATTAGACAGCTAAGCAGGAGAATCAGGTTATCCCTTCTTGTTTCAATGAGACTATATAAAGGATGCCAAATACTTGGTTAGTATTTGTAAATGTCCAACTTCACCACCCTCCTAACCTCACTCTACTCAAAGACTGAAAGACAATTCTAATAGTAAAAAGCATATAGTTAGGGGGACCAGAAAAAATATTTGTCTACCCTGTTTGCAGATATAAATGAGTTGTAGATATCCAACTATTGTGCAAACTAGGAACAGATACAGATATTATAATCATTACAATAACAAAACATGGGGCTATGAAAACATTTTCCATTGTAAGAGACTTTAAATATTTATTATACTATGGGTGGAGGAGAGGATTACCACAGAGTAAGAAGCATATTTTAGGAATTTTTTATTTGTGCTCAATGAAATTCAAGAAAGCATGGTTTTATGAAACAAGATATTGAAATAAATTGCTTAGAGAATAGACCAAAATACAAGTAGAGCTGACTGTAGAACATTGAAGAAATTGGTTGAAATTTGAATAGAATGACTTGAATAGAGACATCTAATACCTTACGCTGACTTCCACATTGAGTAACAAATGGATTGTTAAAGTCAAGAGGAAACTAAGAGCTATTAATACCAGCCACACTCCAGAAATTCTCAACAATATCTACACATATCGCAGATGGGAACAGCTAAAAACAAGTCATCTAAAATTAACTCAAAAATATCATTTGTATCAAGAATTTAGTAGGGGAAAATCTGCTTAAGTCCTATTAACATTCCTTAATTTGAAATGGTGAGAGTTTCACTCAAAACTGAGTCTTGGTCAGTCAAGGCTTAGGTACACATGATTTAAAAAGAAAGAAGGAAAGAAGGAAAGGAAGGAAGGAAGGAAGGAAGGAAGGAAGGAAGGAAGGAAAGAAGGAAGGATCAAAATAAAACATTTAATATAATAATGTAGTTGAGATAGCTAAAACATCATTCAGGAATGGGGAACAAGATACTGAACAAAGAAATTTATTGGTAAGACTAATGAAAGACATCTGATAAAGCAGCAAGGCTGAGTTCAGAAAAGATGGGTGTAGAAAAGTCCAATAATAATACATCAACCTTGATAAGGTAAGTCAACAACTAAAACCAATTTCTATGCTTACTAGTAAATCACTGTATGTGTCATAACTATAACCAGTTAATTATAAATATTAAAAATATGTTGAGTAAGACCTACGCAACCTCAATGACTACACACCTTAGACTGATTTCATCTTGAAATTCTATGACTCATACAACAGTCATCTTTTTTGCAGCACAGAAACTACTCTTGTCATCTATGAAAGGGTTCTTTTCTTTAACATCTCTGAATCAGCATGGCCCAAGACCCAGTGAAGAGGTGGGGTTCTTTTTATCTTTCCTCTTTCTATTTCCTTTTTTGTGATGGGGCAAATAGTAATGGAGTAAAAAAAAAGAGAATCAAAATACAATTAACAGAAGCAAGGGGGGCAAGCTCCTGTGCCTTTAGAGGATACACAGGAAACATAAATGCGAGAAGTCACTAAATATGACAATAGAACGTGGTCTAATCATGACAGAATGGATGTTTGCCACTCCTGTCCTAAAAAGGACAACTACCACTGTATTTAACCTTGTTTTATTCCTAAAATTCAAAAAGCTTTTACTCAAAATTATCTATTAAGAGAAAGGTAAAGAAACACAATTATAGTTCTAAAATTCAAACCTAGGACATTAAGCTCACTGAGAGATGAATCAAAACAAATTTTTAAAAATGAAGAATGATGACTAGGAGTTAATATGGAAATCAGATAAATATTAAGTTATTTTGAAAATCATGGTAAATATTATGAAATATAAATACATTAAAAATAACGTGTGTATATACATAGTATATATTACATATATTTACACTATATAATTAAATATATAATCAATGAAAACTGACATCCCATGTTTTGATTTTTTTTTAAGATTTTATTCATTTATTTGAGAGAGAGAGAGAGCTCGTACAAGTAAGGGGAGTGGCAGGCAGAGGGAGAGGAAGAAGCAGGCTCCCTGCAGAGCAGGGGCCCGATGTGGGACTCGATCCCAGGACCCTGGGATCATGACCTGAGCAGAAGGCAGTCACTTAACCAACTAAGCCATCCAGGCACCCTGACATCCCATGTTATGCTATAAAATCTGGAACTATGTGGAGTACTTCCACTAACTGTTTCACATTCCACTAGCATTTCAATCACTGACTCTTCCACATTTTAGTGGAGCCTGTGAAGATTACCTCTGATTATTCTCCAAGCAAACTCACTAATTTCTTTTCCTTCCTTCCTTCCTTCCTTCCTTCCTTCCTTCCTCTCTTTTTTCTTTCTTTCTTTCTTTCTTTCTTTCTTTCTTTCTTTCTTTCTTTCTTTCACGTTGTATGACTCGACTCATCCTTTAAGTTTCATTGCATATAACTTGATTGAAAGTCATTGACATTCCTGGTATCTGGGTGTCATTCTTCAGATTCTACTATAATGTCTTGAAATAGTTATTGCAAACATTTTTTAAATAGAGAAAAATTTAAAATTCATGTAATGAATGAGACTTGAAAAATACTGTTACTTTTAAATAAGAGCATGCACTCATGGAAAGGGAAAATCTGAAACATGGAAAGAGCATGAAAATGAAAAGCACCATTACGAAATTAAGAACTTCGAAGAAAGTATTGAACAAGAGTCTGGATACTGAAGAAAAAGAAGAAGAAATCTGGATACTGCAAAAATTCAAATCAGAGGGAAAATTTCAGGCTTGAGAAAATAATTAAGAGGCATCAAGAACATATCAAGAAGAATAAAGTATAAGGAAGAAGTAAATAATACTGCAAAAAAGAAATAGGTGTTTGTGAGGCAAAGAAGTAAAGATAGAGCTTACACTCAATTTTGTGCTTATGGTTTATACCCTGCCCGTCATGGTCATGTTGCTCAAAACATATGAGTTGGTTCAGTTAATCCTTACAGCAACTGTGAGGCTGAGGGCTATGATTATCATGATCATTTACAGACAGGAATACCAAAACACCAGGAGATCATCTGCCTCGGATCACAGTTGTGGTAGAGGCAGGATTAAACCTGAGGCCGTCAGACTCTGCAGTTTGTGCTCTAAAGCAGTTTAGCACATCATCTCTCAAAAAAGATAAGCATCCATAATTAAGTATATGGCAGAGTTAAACACAACTACACCTAGACGAAGTTGTTGATTTAAACAAATTACACATATATAAATATAAATATGTATATATGTGTGTGAATATTTATCTATTTCAAGTATTCATACTAATCCAAGAACAGAAAGTAGAATATCTACAAAGAAATGTATACGTATCTTGAAACATATCCATGGTAATACCCAAAGTCAAAAGATAACACTTCTTTTCCTATAGAGCTAAAAAAGGAAAGATATTTTTAAATAAAGATATTTATTTGACTTAACAGAGCCAAGGCATTGAAAAGCATACCATCCATTCATATTCAGGAAGTTACTCAATAACACATACAACCAACAAGAAGATTAATCAAAATTAGGAATCTTAGAAGTGAGGGATTTTATTATAATAAATGACAGTAGCCATAAAATGTTTTTGATATATTAGATTTTCTGCCCGATGGTAACAAGTTTAAAAAATATCATCATACAAAAAAAATAGCATCATACATTAATTATCAAAAGAAGGAGTATAATATCTTTCTGCATCCACCAGGTGACAACCAACAGTCACTTGCATTTGTTCCTAACACTGTTTTTAAATGTCAGCTGTACTTGTTATTTTGATGATATAACCTAATAATATTGATATCATATAATCTGATAAAACATTACTGTGACAAATGTTAGTCCCTGTATGCTTTAAGCTGAATGTTTTGCAAAATCCCAGTAAACGTAATTTTTAAAATATTGTAAACAACTGTAGAGACATCTTTTAAAGATTAGAAGAAATAATAAAAATCTAAAATGATACATTCCTATTGCTTTATAAAATAACTTTCCACTCCACTGTAAAACCTGAAATCAGGATTCTAGAGGATGCACTAGGAATGTGGCTTATGTAATAACAATGAAATTTCCCCCGGTCGGCTTAAATGTCATGAATATTTCTTGGCCCTACATCACAAGTGTGTCCAAATCAATGAACATGTATGTCTGAACTTAATTTGAAATAATGTATTTTTATGATTCCCTGATTAAACTGACTTTTTCAAATTTGCTGATTTAAAACTGACTCCAATCTGACAAGATAAGAGAGTCTGACTTCTCTCTGTCATCTCAACACACACACACACACACACACACACACACACACACACACCAATGAAGATATAAACTATATGTTAACAGTGAGTAGAAAAATGTGTTTTCTTTTTGAATATTTTCTATTTTCTAAATAAACATGTGTTATTAAATTTAAAAATAATAACAGTTTACTATAGCTTTGTATAAATCCCTAAATAAAACCTTTCTATGTCTATGACAAGTCTATTAATTTATAAATTTGCAAAATCTTTTCCGGTTGTTTTAATTTTTTTTCTTTCTGTATTAATATAATCAATTTAAAAATGATGCCCAGAATACTGGGGGGGGGGATCATTTATAAGTCCCATGGGTAGTGGTGAAAATAGAGGAAATACTGTCTATAAATAATTCAATATTCTACATGCATTCCAGGTTTAACAATGATAGAACTTGACTTTTCAAATTTGTGCCAGTCTTCACAAGCCACCTTAAAACATTTGAAGTTGTTTGGCTTCCTATACCTGGAAGAGTTTGATAATACTTTAATTACAGTGTTTACAGTATTTCATGTTTAAAATGCATCATGAGAAAATCACTGGTAAATGGAATGGAAAACAAAGTTAACATTCACTGATGCGGTGCTTGGACGGCTCAGTCAGTTAAGCACCCGACTCTTGATCTCAGTTCAGGTCTTGAAAGAAAGTTAACATTCATTGAAATACAAGATACAGTGCAAAACACTGGAATTTCCATTACTACAGAGGAAGGGGGGATATTTATGGCATAATCTCATTTTTCAGATACCGTGTTAAGTGTTTTTAACATGTGTTAGTCTAACTTAAATCTCCTAACAACCTTTGTTATAGGAATTATTTTCCCCTGTCCCCAAATGAGAAAATTGGTTCAAATAGATTTGGTACCAAATAAACCAAGTATTTCTCTGCACCAGTAAGAGTGGAATTAAGTTTTTAACCTACCACTGTCTACCTCCAGAGCAGCTTCTCTTTCAGTGGTTTGCAAGGTGTGGTACCTGGATTAGCAGCATCTGCACCGCCTAGGAAACCACCAGTACCTCTTCTTGGCCCGCCCCTGGATCAGCTGAATAAGAAACTCAGCAATCTGTATTTCAACCAGCTTACTAGGTGATTCTGAGGCACACTGTAGTTTGAGAAACCCTGTGCTGCCCCATTCCTTGGGTTACGTCTTTGATTGGAAAAGAACTAAACAGATGTTTTCAGGATCATTTAAAATCTGCAAATCTAGCTTTTTTGTTTGCTTCATACTCTTGCTTTAAATTCACAGGACTCTGGAGAGCTGTGAAGAAAAATTCAAATGTAATATGTAAAGTATTACAATAACAAAATTAACTGTTGCTAAGGAAATGAATATTTTCTTTTTTACTGTAAGTTGCTTTTGTGTTCCTCTAGTTCTGAGGTAGACAAAGGCCTTTAATTTTTGAGTACCTAAAATTTCAGTTTTAACCCCTAAAATTTTATATTTAAAAAAGTGGCACAAGAAAGGGGGTGGGAAAAAAAGGGAAGAATGGATCTAGAGCTAATACCACTTTATCTTTTCTGCATCTTCCTGGGCCCATAGAAACTATTCATTAGAAATACTTTTTTATTCGTTCATTTATCTTATGGCCTCTCTTGTTTCTTCCATTAAATCTGTTATAATGAACACACCTATCCTGGATGATAATCATGTTCTCCTTTCAGGTGATGAGTTTTGCTGTTACCATTGTTTATTTACTTGTGAAGTTGTCTATTCCTTCCGTGTACAAATTCAGATTTATAGGATAATCATGAAGAATGAATTTCTGGGTCTTCCCAGAAAATTGAAAATATGTGTTGGGAGATTTCTTCCTGTTCTGTTGATTGACCATCCTTGGTCTAGTCAACTTAGCAGGAATCAAAAGTAAAAGACCAACCTTAAAGCATCTATGTCCATTAAATACCCTAAGTTTTATGAAGACAAAGATATAGACCTTTTTCATTAGTTTCATTCTTAATCTATACCCGAAATTTCAGTTATATAGCTACCCACACTTTTAAAATAAATTTTATGATTCCCTTTTAAATATATTAATTAATTTATCTAAAATTATTAATTTCATTATGCTGTAATTACTTTTCTCAAATATTTGCTTGTGGTCCTAGTATTGAATTCTTCTTTCTCTCATTCTTATGAAATGCCTCTTTTACCATGTGTAGAACCATAATAGACCAAGATATGCTTTTGAGTCCTACTGTTATTAAAACTTAAAGTAACTTGAATAATTTATGCCTGTATTCCCATTATCTGCCTAGTTTTAAAAGTATTCTTGGTTATGGTTATTCTTACTCAGTTTTTCCGCCTGATGGCTTTAGAATCACTGGCATTTGTTTTGAGTTGAAATAAGCCTATGTATTAACACAGGAAATAAAAATGTATTTCTTCTCCCCCTCCAAAAATGGGTGGGGTCTATAATTATTCAAATTTTATTTTTCTTCCTTCTTGAAATTTAATAACTGCCTTCACTAAGCCTCAAATTTTACTTGTTAAACTTATGCTTTATTATTTTATGACTTACATGGTTCTTAAAAATTGATAAAGGCAATCGGTTTCCATTATATTTCATAATTCCTAATTGTGAATACATAGGGGTATTTGTATATTTATTTTATGAATTTCATTTTGCTAAACTGTTTTATTACTATTTCTCACTACAAATTATACTGCTTTCCTCTGATGGTATAGCATACAATTTTGCAAAATACCTTATATCCTTAAGAAACATGCTTTATAATAAAATTCCAGTGTAAAGAATTCCACAGAACACTGAAGTTCCCTGCCATCCTATAACTTAGTTGAAAAACTGTATACTTGATAGTAAAAAAAAAAGCAGTATATTTAGAAACATAATGTTCTGTACTCTTAGGGACCAGACATAAATCAGAACTAGTGTAAGAAATGTAGTTTTACAGGCTTCATTAAACGAATGTCTGCAAACTAGGACTCTGATTGTACAAACTCTCTTTTCTGGGTTAATCCCGTTAAAACTCCAGACCATATCTATTGGGTGTAAAAAATTACAGAGTAATGAATCCAAAACCAATTTTATATTGGGACACTTCCTATTTTCTCCATTTTCTCTTTTCTGGAATTTGTTAATAAACCAGAATTTATTTAAGGCTAGCACTTGATTCTCAACTCACATTTAGTAAACAGCACAGTTATTTTAGGTGGAAATGGGCTGATTCGTTGCCTTAAATTAGGAATTGTTTTCTTCTCTTCCTGATCCTGCATCCTTTCTAATAGAGGTATCAATTATTTTGCTATGCTACTATGGAAACAATAATAGGTATGTCTAATTAAAATTAAACGTTCCCATTTATTATAATGTGGACAGAGCACAGATCTTGAAATTATAATACCTTACTGAGTCTGTTTCTTCATCTGTAAAATGGTGTAATAATAGTAATAATAGAAAATGGACTGGAAAATATGAAAGTGTACTATAAACATTTGTTCATTAATATACAAATGCTAACTATTTTTATTACTCAATTTGTTTATTCTCTGTAAAAACACTAAAGCCACCAAATCCTGAGTTATATATTATCCATTCCCAGCTGGAAATCACCAAACAGTATTTAATAAAAGTCCCAGTTACCTGGAGCTAAGCTAACTAATAGGCAATTTACAGGTTCATTTTTCCCTGCTATTTATAAGGCTTAAATTTAATGAAAAAGCATAATCTAGAACTTGGTTGGGGTTTTTAAAGATACGTAGAAATTTAGTAAGTAATGTTTCCTAAGTCAGCATGAGAGGTTTGTAGATGTGAAATTCAATTTGTTAGGGATTTTAAGCCATACCTGGATTAAACAATTAATTACAGGAACTTGTTAATAAATAATGGTTCCGTTTTTGATAAAGTGATTTTTCTTTAATTATTTTAAGCATCACATTAAATCCATAGAAAACAACATAGGAATGATTATTAAATCCTATCTAGGATAGGAAAAAGAAAGTTGATTTAGAAGTTTCTACATGATAGGAAGACATTCCAGCAATTAAGCCAATTCAATGAAAATCAGAAAAATAAATTTTGGTTCACCAAATTGCTGCACTGAATTCATTGTAATTGCTTTACTGAATTAACACTTTCTGATTTGGCTGACAGAAAAATTATAGTTATTAAAAAGGAATTGTGAATTTAGTAAAAACTATGACAAAGGATATTTGAATTCCCTTTGAACATTATGAATTTGGATATGTAGCATATACTACAAGGAGAGACCTAGGGCATAAAATCAAGCCCTCAAGTTAAATGCTAGCCTTTTATGGCTTTAAACACACACACACACACACACACACACACACACACACACACACACGTTCATACACTTTGCTGCTTTTGCATTATGAAGAATCAGAATGAAATATTAACTCTATTTATAGCCTTTTCATTAAACAGTTATGAATCACTGGTTATTATCCAAAAGCAAATTTAGTTTGTTTGTTTCTGCCCTTAAATTTATTTTTGATAATATTGGTAATAGTCTGTTTCTTGATTTGGGTGCTGGTTGCATATATGTATTCTATTTGTGAAAATTGAGCAAACTATACATTTATAATAAGAGCCTTTTTCTTTACATACATTTCGCTCCAATAAAAAGGTTTGTAAAAATGTCCTTGTTTATATCTGAATCCAAATTGATGGAAAGTAAATTTCATCTCCATCATCTGGGTCCTTTAATTACTGATAAGCCTGGGGAAGTGAGCGTAGTCCTTTTTCCATTTCTAATGCTTCTATTCGTTCACTCCATCTTGCCAACTACAAGGCAATTTACAGATCATTTTTTGTCACCCATCCATGGTCAGGTGAAGAAAGGAGAACAGGTTAGGAAGTTGTATCAGTCAGTTAGGCTTCTCCAGAAAAATAGAACCTGTAGGATATGCATACATAGAGAGAAATTTAAAGAATTTGCTTGCTCTATTTTGGAGACTAGCAAGTCTGAAAACGACAGGCCAGGCCAAAAGGAAGAGACCCAGGGAGGAATTGTTATTGTAGCTAGAGTCTGAAGTCAGTCTGGAGGCCGAATCCCCTCTTTTTTGGGGAACTTCAAAGTTCTTCTTGTAAGGCCTTACCTGATTGGATGAAACCCATCACATTACTGAAGGTAATCTGCTTTCTTCAAACTTTACCAATTTAAATCCTAAAATCTCATCTAAAAAAAATTAAATGTTAAAATTTCATCAAAAAAAAAAAAACCTTCACAGGTCTTCAAGACTGGCGTTTGGGCAAATAGCTGGGTACCATGGCTTAGTCAAACTGACACATAAAATTAACTATCAGTGTGATCATGGGTTCTTATTTTACTTCATTCTTATGTACCCTCTGGGTGGAGCAGATTTTTAAATAGGACTCTTTCTTTCTTTGGTGCTTTCCTAGATTCTTACATTCTCCACCAGGAGAGTGCCCTTCCCAGGATCTGTGTAATGTGCTCCTTTTTGTTGGCCAACCTCACTCTAATCCTGCTTTTATTGCCGTTGCTATTGTAATTGGTTTAAAGGCACCCTGTTCTCTATTTGGCCATCTTTGCTCCTTTCAGAGGTTATTGTAGGTAGGGTTTTAAATGGTTTCATTGTGGCTCTCCCAGTGGGTCATATCTGATCCAGAGAGAGTAAAGACAGAGGGGTATAAAGGTTGATCCTAACACAGCTTTCTCTCCTTCTGCTCACTGGATGGCAGAGAGCAAATGTTTAGCTGCTCTTTGAATTGTACCTATGAAATATGTCTCAAATAAGTTTGTAATTGAATTGCTTATTGAATAAGTTTGTTGAATTGACTTGTGATAGCAGATCCAGCCCTCACTGGTATCTTTTTGAAGAACAATATCATCACACACACATACTCATACATATTTAGTTCATAAATTGATAAGACAGGGGAAAAAGTCCTCATCTCTTTTGTTAAAATGCATCTTAGAAGTCATGTCATGTCTCTCTTCCATTATTCCCTGATAATAGTGCTTTTTCTGTGACAAATGCACCAGCAGAGTTTCAGGATGGATTGTATGGAGGAAAAAGTGCATTCTATGCCACAATTTTGTTGATGTAGAAATCTACAAAGAGTCACGGGCAGAGTAACGCAGGAGTAGGAGAGGACAAAGCAGAAAACAGTAATACCTATCCATTCACATGGACCATGTACAAAAGATACAAAGTCAACTGCAGTTTCTAGTAGTTGAGTCAAAAAAGATGAGCTCAAATTGAAAGTATCACAGAGAATTTGAATGTGTTGTGGCTAGTGGAAGAGGAAGTGTAAAGGTAATGGGAAATTCAGGAGATGATATTCAGACACAGGAAGACAAAAATCAGTTACCAGTTGCAGGGTCTGAAATTGGAAAGTGAGACCTCTAGTGTAGGTTTGGGATTTGTCCCAAAGGAAAGGTTTTTAAATGAGAAAAAAAAAAAAAAAAAAAAAGAAAAGAAAAAAAAAAAAAGAACGCTAGTGCAAGGAGTATTAGAATTCTGTGCTATATATCAAGAGAGGTTTTAAAACATTTTATCCATAAGGTAGGTGCTTGGTTATAATTACAAGGAAAAATGTGTTTTTTTACTTGTTCTCACAATCTAACAAATGCCTAAAGAATAAAGTAGTGTACAAGTTCAAAGCTACTACTATACTATATGTCCTCAAAGGAGGACAATTTAGTTCATCATTGGGCTACTAATTCAGATTTCCAGGATAATGATCATTATTTTTCTAGATCTTCATTGTATTAGTTGGCATTCCTTTTGTTGCAAATGACAGAAACGTAACATAGACCAACTGGAAAAACAAAACAAAACAAAACAAAAAACAATGCAAACCAAACCAGCCAAGGTTTAGCATGAATCCAGGGCCTAAAAGCTTTTAAGCTATTGCCAGGTCTTCCTCACTCTCTGTTCTCTTTGCTCTATTTCTTTTTTAGAGTTGGGCTTCAATCTCTGCAGTTGGCCTCATTCCACATGAGATAGAAGATATATATACAGTTGATATGAGAAAAAAAAATTATAGAAACCTATACTCACAAAAACACCAATAGTGAAAGGAGAGGAATTTCCTCTAAACAGAATTGTAGGCCAATACTGGGCCTATGGTCCACAAGCATTTAGAGTCAACCATATCCTAGGAATTGACATGAACAAGGTTTGAATCTAGACTTGACCTACGAGGTCTATTACTTAGACAAGTTAATAAAATTCACTCAGATTTTGTTCTTTCATATATAAAGCAAGCATAGAGGTACTTTGAAAAGCTGTTAGTATTAATGGAATAAAGTATACCAAGTGCCATATGCTGTCTAGCACATAGTAGTGGCTCAGTAAATAGTAGTAATGATTACTACCTTTAACAGTATCCCCAAGCCACACCAAAGTGTTCATGATCTTAACGGTATTTACTCTGATCCCTCAACCAATATTGCAGATACTAGAACCACAGATCACGGAGAACTTTATCTTTGTAATGAGTCTTGCAAGCTTATGGCCATTTTTTTGCCCTTGTTGACCATTCCTTTCAATAATGCAAATAACAAAAATGACGCACAAGCCCCTTCCTGCCACTGCTGCACTATTGGCTCTGCTCACTGTAGCCAATATTGACGTTTCAAAGTAGGCTTCTCCCAAGCTATTACAAATCTCGTACACTGTGAAAGGAAGTCTTCCCTGTCTGTTTCACAGCTTATTCTCTTTCTTGTAACTTGAAAAATGTTTCACAGAAACTGAGACAGAGTTAAGAAACTTCCATTTGTGTCAGAATCAGGAATTTTCCTCTCACTAAGAATCAATCAGTGTCCTGAACTAAGATGTATGATCCTTGGCTATCTTTTATTTCTGAGTGTGTTCTCAGAGCACCATTTTTAGAAAATGGTGTGGCCACCTCCTTTCTGACTTATAAGACCAGTTTCTCAGAGTATAATACCTTGTCACTGTTGTTCTCAGAAAGGCAAGAAAGTCCATATGCCAACAGGCCCCTGTTGACCAGCTACCATAACATGTCTTGGATGTAGATGTGCAAATCACATCATAGGGGCCATTGCTAACAGAAAACAAAACAGAGGCACAGAGAGAGACTTCAGAGGAGAGAACAGTACTTGACTTCAGGCTTCCTGTCTCCTAATACAATGTAGGTTACAAACTGGAAAGTCAAGAAGATCCAATACATCCATGTTGTATTTTAGGGACTTTTTCCCCTCAGTCAAGGTGTAGGCAGCAAACAGCACATCAAAGAGTTTGATTAAAGAGAATTCAGTGAATGGACAATTTATGGAGATGAATCATAGGTGAGGGAGACAACCAAATGGCAGCCACATAGCAAACATATCTGGTGCTACAGTCGACCGAAGTCAGCCCCTGAAGCACAGGGCAGTGAAAAGAAGGGCAAATATATAGAGGTAAAAATGAGGATGGGTCACCACAGTCCATCCTTTTTCAGATCCTATTCTCATTTTATTTAGATTTTAAAAAGCTACCATATGCAGCACAAAGGCAACAAAAACTCTTTTATTTATTGAAGTGTTATTAACATATAGTGTTATATTAGTTCCATGTATACAATATAATGACTCAACAATTCTATACATTACTCAGTCCTCATCATGGTAAGTGTACTCTTCTTCCCTTTATCTATTTCACCCATTCCCCCAGCCACCTCCCCCTGGCAACCACCAGTTTATTCTGTTTCTAAGAGTCCATTTTTCTGTTTGTCTCCTTTTTTTAAAATTTGCTTGTTTGTTTTATTTCTCAAATTCCACATATGAGTGAAATCATATGGTATTTCTCTTTCTCTGTCTGACTAATTTCACTTAGCATAATACCCTCTAGGTCCATTCATGGTGTTCCAAATAGCAAGATCTTTTTTATGGCTGAGTAATATTCCAGTGTGTGTATGTATGTGTATTTGTGTGTGTGTGTGTGTGTGTGTGTCGCACCTTCTTTATCCACTCATCTATCAATGGACACTTGCTTCCATATCTTGGCTATTGTAAATAATGCTGCAATAAACATAGGTGAAGCATGTATCTTTTTTTAATCAGTGTTTTTGTGGAAACACAGACTCTTAAATGCCACTTTGTCATTGTCCTCCAGATGGCTTGCCCTCCACTGGCACTTCATCTGATACCACCAATGATGATGATTTAAAATAGTTGTTGCCACCATATGACATCAACTGCCAGTGTCAAGATCGTCCATGTAATCATTCAGTTTACATACAACAAAACCCAGAATCTCATTTTGAGGGTTTGATTCTTGTGTCCAACCTTGCTACCAATTATTTTCTCTATCAGAATTTTATCAGAAAACAGATTTCACCTTTAAAAAATAATCAAAGAGAATACAATGAAAGGATAATTTACAGATGTGTGGAGAAGGCTATGGGAATCAGTGAGGAATGATAACGTACTCAGAGATGAAGAACTTCATGAAACTGCAGTACCATTATATCCAAGTGGGCAAGGAGAAGAAACAGTGACTCAGAGTCTGATAAGAGCAGGAGCTGTCACAAAGACCAAGTCTTAGATGGATGAACACAACCATGGACAAAACTGTGATCTGGTAGAAAAGGAACAGGGAGATAAATACTGACCATCTTTCTTCTCCTGCCTTCTAATGTTCTGCCAATGCATGTCACTGACCAAAACCAAATGGAAGCCAGAAGTCAAGAGAGCCTGAATGTTGCCTTTTATAAAGTTTGTTCTCACAGGGTGCAGGACAGAAAAGAATGGAAAATGAACCAAAATTGTCACACAGAGAAAACGAACACTGTCATTAACTTGAGTCTCTTCTGAATTAAAAGTAAATTATATCTTCCAACTGGAAGTTAAAAATGGTTATAAAAGTTTGAAACAGAAAAATCTTATTACATAAGCAGATGCCACCCTTGGGTTCCTAAAGAACCCTAATGAGGTTTTTCTTTTGTTTTCTTTCCTGTTAAGTATCTAGTTGCCTGATTTCCAGTGCTTTTATCTCCCTGAGACTGCAGAACGTAAAACAAAATGAGTAAAATATGATTATTTAATTGGCCACAAGACACACATTTTGCAAGTTCCTCTTGTATAATTGACACAATGAAAGGCCTTTAAAACTTATTTTGGAATTATTTGATAGGAGATATTTGGTATTCCTCTTAGGACAAAGAGAGGAATAAAATGTTGAAGGAGAAAAAAGTTGCGAAGGAATTGGGAAGGCTATTATCCAAAAATCAATCAAAACATTCAAAATTGCATGAGGGAAAAGTCCCATTTGTTTTCAGAATGACAAATCTATGCTGCTTCAGTAATGGCTACAGAAGTCAGATGCTTGCTTTGCTCCGGCAGGGAAACATATCCATCATGAGGCTTAATATGCTTGTGTGTACTTTCTCAAAAGCTTTGCTAATGCCTGCTGATTTACCTGCAATACATTTTCCTGAAACTGTTGAGTAAAATGACAACATATATATTTAGTTTCACACTTCAGTCTGTCCAATTAGCAGTGTTTGTGGTAGCAGCTGTGAGCCCAGGAGAGGATTTAATTTTAACTATACAGTCTAGTTAACAAAAAAAAAAAAAAAAAGAGCTGAGCCATGAATTTACCAAGTGTTAGTTTCCAATCGTTTGTTTCTGAGAAATATCTCTTTATTGCTATTATTGAAAATTGCTTTAAAAACTAGTTCCTAAAATTTTATAAAGGAAAGGTATGAGGTAGGATGCTATGGCAGCTACCATAACAGATAATGTGATAATTACCCAGGATACCTTGGGCAGACTCCCTACTCTCCCTTAACCTTGGTTCACTTATCTGAACATTACAAGGCCTTCTGTGCTCATTTTCAGTGGTTATGAAATGAGATTAAAGAGATTAAAGATCTTTGACAGTTCATATGCAACACTGAAACATGAAGAAAAATAAAAGAAATAAGATTGACTTTTATATAAAGAGAGCCAGACTGGTAGATTTTCTCTTTTTCACTCAGTATTTAGGCAGTAAGCAAGTACTAACTGCTATTCTGGGAAATATATCTAAGGTCAAAAGATGGTACCAAAGACAATAATAGTAGAAGGTATGAATTAATTTAGAGATACCAAAGGAGTTTATGAAGTCTAGTCTTGGAAATATTTATGAGGTTGCCAGAAAATCATCTAGTCTGAATAATATTGACCAAAGACAGAAAATTTTTCATAAAATTTTTACTATCCATGGCAGAGATATAATAATAATCATCATCTAGTAGTAAATTAAAATTGTCTCTGTAGGTTGTGGTTCTTAAAAAAAAGGAAAAATGTTAAATGTCACTATTATCTCCTTTAAAATCAATCTCAGGCTCCAACTGAGGAAAACGGAAACAAAACTACAAAAACACAATATGTGAGAGAAAATGAATTTTAAAGTATCAAAATCTCACTGAAATTGGTATATAAGTATATGATAAAACAGTTATGACAGGAAATAATTTTATTACTGAATAAAAAAGATTTTGGGGCACCTGTGTGGTTCAGTCAGTTAAATGTCTGCCTCAGGCTCAGGTCATGATCCCAGGGTCCCGGAATCCAGCCCCAATTTGGGGCTCCCTGCTCAGCAAGGAGCCTGCATCTCCCTCCCCCTCTGGAGCTCCCCCTGCTTGTGCTCTCTCACTCACTTGTTCTCTCAAATAAATAAATAAAATCTTTTTAAAAAAGATTTTAATTAATTAAGCCTACAAATATGGAAGCAAGAAACAAAACAACAGATAAACCAAAGGAAAAAGAAGATAGGAATTAATAAATGATGTAGGCAGAAAAGAAATGGACAAGATAAAAATATTAGAAGTAATTAATTAAACCTATGAATAGAAGTTTGATAATAAGGCAAAATATTTTTAAAAAATTAAATACTAACTAACTTACCAATAAAAAGTAAACAAAATACAAATATATATAAATACAAAAAATTGAAGGAAATAAGAAAGAAGTTATGTTGTATAATGTGCTATAATGGGCTGAAGACACATGCTACTAAAGCCATGCAGTTAGGATTGCAAGATAAAATATAGGATGCCCAGTTAAATTTAAATTTCAGGTAAATAACAATTTTTTGAGTGTATATATATATATATATATATATATACATCTCCTAGGTACTCTATGGGCATACATGAAATGTATCTTTTTGCTTTATCTGAAAGTACATCTAAAATTATTTATCTAAGATTCAAATTTAACCAGGGTCCTATATTTTTACTTGCTGAAACTACCAACTCTACATACAGTACACATACAAAATAGGGCTTATCAGGTAAAACTAAATGTAGAGAAGGAGTAGAGGACACACAATTCTGAAGACAGGCACAGGTGATCAGCACGCACCAAATCCAACATGACCGTGAAAAAGGACCTGCCCCTAAATATCCTAACATAGACCGGAGTAGGAGGTGGAGGGGTAGTGGTTTGCAACCATGAGAGTTTCCAGGGTAAAATCTGCAACTGGCCCCTGGAGATGGAGAGCAAGAAGAGACGCAAGAAACAGACCAGCACTGATTGGTAAGTGACAGGTTTAATAAGCGGGAACTTACATACAAGACTTGTCTCGGGCAGCTCCAAGTTCGTGAACTCTTCCAAGTTCATGCGGTGGGTGGCAGAATTTATTTCCTTGCAGCTGTAGAATACGTAGAAGCTTGCTTCTGCAAAGCCAGCAATAGAAAGAGAGAGAGAAATCTGTTTGAAGTCTTCAAGTCTCTGACCCTCTTTTATTTTTATTTTTCAATTAATTTTTTATTGTGTTATGTTAGTCATCATATGGTACATCATTAGTTTTTGATGTAATGTTCCATGATTCGTTGTTTGCATATAACACCCAGTGCACCATGCAATATGTGTCCTCCTTAATACCCAGCACCAGGCTCTCTTTTAAAGGACTCAACTGTTATGCGAGGCCCACCCAAGATAATCCCCCCTTTTGATTAACTAGAGTCAACTAATTAAGGACCTTAATCGCGTATGTTAAATCCCTTTGCCTTTGCCATAAAGTGTAACCTAATTATGGAATTGACATTCATCACATTCACCTGCTTTGTATACAACTCAAGTGAAGATTACACAGGGTGTGTTCAATGGAGCAGGCAAGAGATAGGGGAGAGAGAGGGAGTGGAAATTTTAAGTGTCATCTTAGCAGTCTGCTTACCACATTTTGGGGAGCTGCAATGTTAACCCTGTGGAGGAAATGTTGGACGGTGCTCTTTTCAAGACAGGAATGAATTTTTTTTCTGCCTAGTTTTATTTGTTGTGTAGTAACTATAGCCTTGTCTACTGTAGTAACTTGACTAGGATTCTTAAAAAGTAGAAAGGGTTCTAGTAGGATTCAGTTTTTCATTCGTTGATCATATGTACCCCTCAATATTAGAAACATCATTCCTGTAATCCTTGTCATAGTAAATTCAGAAGGGCAATATCAGGCAATGAGTAGCAGAATTGGAAAATTTCCTTGAAAACATTTCAAAGCCTTACCAGAGTTTGAACCCCTGTCATTTATAGCTTAAAGAATCCGGAATTTCCTTTCAGTTTATATGAAACAATGGTATGAAATTTGAGCTGAAACTGGAGTGCATTATCAAAATTATCACATTCAGCAAACCAAAGGAAGCTCTACAATTTGGGCAGAGTTTAAACTCATAGAGGATTATGGTCTAACAACTGCTGGTGGGAATAAGGAGCTCCACATGCATTTTAAGTTCCAATTATATAACTGACTCTTCATATACTATTGCACGTTACAAATTCCTGCCCTCCTGTGGAGAAAAATTGTCTAGCGTGACCAAAAGAGAGCAAGGTTAATGAAATTGACCTTAAGAATGACAAAGTTCCAATAGCCCAGGAAGCTGAACTGAGTCTTTACAGAAAAACTTAATCATTATGAGTATTTACCTTTGATAAATAATCGTTCCAACTTCATAGGTATTCTTAGTTTCCATGGTCAAATTTCTCAATTAAGACACATAAAAATTTGCCTCAGAACCACTAATTATTCTTTTTAAATGCTCATGCTCATTCTGAGCACATGCAGTAATTTCACTGAATCATCCTGTACGTCTCTGTCTGAAACACTGAAAATGCTGTGATCATACACTTTTCCTCAAGTCGTGATGATCTAATTCTAGATCCCTAGTCAAGCATAGGGTAGTGACATTTCATGACATAAGCCTCCCCAAAGCCCAGAATACATATTTAATTAGGGAAGAGTCAAGTACAGTACTTCCGCAGAAGGCTGACCACAGAAATTTAGCAGAACAGACAAGGTGTGGTCCCCAGCTGCTCAGCAAATGGTTGGCTCTGGAACAGTGTCAGTGACAAAATCAATAAATAAAACAGAACGGAGAATCACGCTAACTAGTACTCCATGTCTGGATAACACCAACCCCAATGCTTGGTGATCAGGAATTTATCAGGATTGTAATCCCCAGAGTGAAACTGATTGGAAATGATAACACCAACCCCAATGCTTGGTGATCAGGAATTTATCAGGATTGTAATCCCCAGAGTGAAACTGATGAGAGCCAAGGCAACTTCCAATTATAAAATAAGGTGGGAAAACCAGGTAATTTATAGAGCAGGAATTCAAATTAGAGATCAGAGCAAAAACAGTACCTTGTGGACTAATAACACTAATCATTACAAAAAAAACTTTGTGTTAAAAATTTGCACAGACGTTATTTTATTCAATCTTTGTAAGAAAGTTTTTTTGTTATAGGCAGTTTTTGAAATGGCTCCCGATGACCCTCGTCTCATGCTCTTGTGTAATCCTCTCCCTTGTGTGTGACCTGGACCTAATGACTTGCTTCTAACAAATAGAATACCACAAAAGGGTGAGATGTCAAATCCAAAATCAAACTATAAAATACTGTGGCTTTTATCTTGCTTGTACTCTCTCTGGCTCTTCTGACATACTTGTTCTGAGGAAGGAAGGTGCCATGTTTTGAGCTGCTCTAGCAGAGGCCATGTGGCAAGGAACCAAGAGTGGACACTATCCAATAGCCTCTAAGGAACTGAGGCCCTCAGTCCAAGAAAACTGAGAGAATTAATCCTATCAAGAATCATATGAATGAACTTGGAACATTTGAGCATTCAACTGAGACAGTGGCCTCAACTCCTACTTTTTTTGTGGTCTTGTGAGAGACCCTGCAGCAGAAGACTCAGTTAAGCCATGCCTAGATTCCTGACCCACAGAAACTGTGAGATAAGGGAAATGTGTTGTTTTAAGCTGCTAAATTTTGGGGTGCTTTGTTATGTGACAACACATAACTAATAAATACATGAGCTTAAGAGGCAGTGAACTCGAGCTGTTATACTCATGTTTATGGTTTATTATAACGAAAGGATACAGATTAAAATTGGCAATAGGAAAGGGCACATAGGACAGGGTCTGGGGGAAAAACTGGTGTGGATCTCCCACTTGGTGACTCCCAGTGGAGTTGTGTGGACAGTGCTTACTTTTCCCATCAATGATATGTGACAACCAGCAGAGTATTGTCAACTTTGGAAGCTCACCCAATCCTTGGTGTCTAGAATATTTCCTGGGCTATAGTCACATAGAAATAGCTGACTGCCTGCCTAGCTGACCTTAGCCTCCAGCCTCTCCAGAGGTCAGGCTAATACTGCAGGACACAGTTACCATAGATGACACTGATAGTGTAGACCACCTGAAGTGGCCCAGGGCCCCCAAGTAAACAAAGACACTTCTCAGGCAGGACATTGCAAGGGCTTAGAGGTTACCTCCCAAAAGCCAGGAACAAAGGCCAAACTTCTCTTTGGGCAAGGTTAAATAAACATTTAGAGCACAAAGTATTACCTGTACTCTCTATTTTTTTTTTTAAAGATTTTACTTATTTGAGAGCGAGCAAGCATACAAGCAGGGGGAGGGGCAAAGGGAGAGGGTCAAGCAGACTCCCTGATGAGCAGGGACCTGGATGCCGGACTCAAACCCAGGAGCCCAAAATCCCAACCTAAGCCGAAGTCAGACACTTAACTGACTGAGCCACCTGGGCACACCGTTCTCTATATTCTTATTTTGGCTTTAAATGTATTCTACTTTTCAGTCTGCAGACTTCTATTAATTTGCATAATTCATTGCAACCAATCCAGATTTTCACGGATGAAAGTTATTAATGGCCTTTATGCCAGTTTTCAGTGTTTTGCTGTCAGCAATAAATCCATTCTTTATTGCGCTGCTGTGTGATACCGGAGTCAGACCCTGTAAACATTTCTTTTGCCAGCTGGCATGATGTGAAACTCGGTCAGTAGAGGGTGCTGGAGGGACCCTACAGAGGAAAGGGCTTCTCCCAAAATGCTCCCCTGTTCTTACTGCTCCATTGCTGGTCAGTATGCCCGCCACCCGGTGGAATTTACCTCCCAGTGAGTTTTACTGACATTCCAGAGTTCAATCAACACCCCAACGGGCTTTCTAGGGGATTCAGTACAATTCTGGCAGGCATCCTTCTCAGAAAATCCCACCAGCACCACAGCCTGTTTCCCAGGAAGTTCAGCACCAACCCCACAGTAGGATTCCCAGCAAGTTCCATCAGCAGCACCACGACGGACTTTCCAACCAGGCCTGGAGATGCCCTAGTGGCAGCTTTCCAACCAGGAGGCTAGAGCCACCCTCCAGCGAGATCCGGATCTCAGGCTTGATGATAGGGGTGGCCTCTGCTAGAATCTTTCCTTCCTTCAGTATTCTGCATCAGCCCCAGGATGATGTCTGCTTCTTACATCTGCTTTTCCTGTATTTTTTTAGAATTATCGTTAGCACTTAGCAGTTAATCCTCTGTTGATTGGTTAATAATCCTTTGTATGAAATTTCCTGCCCAAATTAATCTATGGTTTCTGTTTTCTGACTGGGCCCCAACTGATACAGCCTTCAATCTAAAAAAATAAAAAAAATAGTTTTATGTGGTATGTTTTGCCCCTGTTTTCTTTCTTTTCGGAAAAGAAAGAAAAAATATTTTCAGATTTTTAAAAAAAAATTTAAACAAATTTGCTGAGGACTTAGGAACTTTATACACTAAAATTCCCCCTCAAGCACTTGTGTAAATTTAAGGGGAAAAAAGATATAAAAATTCAGCCTGATAAAAAGAAGAAAACCAGGGAAATTTTTTTTTTAATTTTCCCTTTGAAGACTACAATGATATAATACATATTAATGTACTTCCTATGAAAAGACAATTTTAAAGTAATTAACCATGATGCCCCCTTGCTGCAAATAATCTTCACCAGGAAGATGTTGAAAGCAAGAATAAGATTAATTTTAAATTTCAAGGAAAGCAGCCTAAATTTGAGGTAGGCTTTAAAATCTTAATTAATTATTCTACATGCTACCTCAGGGCTTTAGCTATTTTTTTTCTAAATTTATTAGGGTTGGGAAACAGTGTCTGGCGTCTAGTAGGCACTCAGCAAAGCTTTGTGATGCATGCCTGATGAATTTCTATTGTCTACTGGTTAATTCAGTAACTGACATCTGTACTAAATGTACAAGGAATCTGCTTTGTCATAATTTTGACAACTTTATCCAGGTGTGGGTAGGATTAGAAACAGAAAAGATACATGGTAGCCGAGAGCAGTGTTTCCTGCCAGTTGTGTCCTGGAAATCTGTGCTGCCCACATTTCCCATCCTGTCTCTTCCCCTGTTTTAGATGGCTAATTGGGCAAAAAGGATCCCAGAATCAACACCAGTAGAATTAATGGGAAGATCCATTCAGCACCTACTATGTCCTAAGTGCTTCACATGTTCTCTGATCTCACCCTCATTTACCAGTGAGCAGATATTTTTTGCCATTTTACAGATAAAGAAATGAAGCTCATTGAGCTTATATGACTTGCTCGAAATCACACTTTTAATTAATAGCTCGGAACTGATGACAGCTTTCCTGACTCAAAATCTAATACTCTTTTCCATGATGCTGCACTGACAATTTCAACCCAGAAATTGGAACCCAAAAAGTTGTTTTTTAAGTTTGCCCAGTACAACCACTGATCTAATAAAGAAATCCTGTCCACAATATTCCTAACTGGGAGCCTCTGCTTCAACTTTCTAGGCATGAATAAGAAGACCATTAATTCAAAAGCTCAATTTATACATTCTTAAAATTATCAGGAAGTTCTTATGTATATGGGTTAATGATCCTTTCTTCTTACTGACTTCCACCCATTGGTTCTAAGTGTGCTCTCTAGAATGCCCCCTAGAGGTTGTAACTGCTCACTGCCTTCTGTCGGAACAGTATCTCTTCTTCACACAGGCTGTCGATCTGCAGAAAGGGATAATATTCTAACATGTCTCTATCTCCACTTTATTTAATTAGGGCACAACTTAGATTCCTCATGTTCTGAATATTTGATATTAATTATTATTGCTGCTGGAATGTGTACAAGCCTTCTAATTGTTAATTGCTTATCTGGATATACTGCACATTTATATATTCTGGTATGCACTTCAGTGAATATTGATGATAAATATTGAGTTAGTGGAAACTCCCATCCCAGTGAGTCATCCAGACTCACTAAAATCAGCCTGCCTCTACCTGGTGATGCTTCTGGGAAGCACTCAGAAGATTTTAGGTGAACAGAAGTCAAAATGGAACTTTGGCATAAAACCAGCTGGAGGAAAAATAGTGATATGGACAAGGAAGAATAGTCATTGTGGACCCAGAGAGAAAGAGAGTGCACTATCCCAGAGAAATCTAATCATGGTGCCAAGATGGGACAGCACTTCTAATTCTGGAATTGGAATTTCCACAATTCCAGGTTATGGAAACCAGAATCCAGGTTGCTATTGAACCCTTGAGAGTCGAGCAAGTGTCATTCCCAGTGAATCAGATTGCCCCCTATAAAGCTAGAGAATAGAGATTCAATCCAGTCTGAGGGAAGGTAGAAATAGTCCAATGCTCTATCCAAATGCTTTGAGTGAAAATGAGAGGCTATTTTTATAGGAAAAACAAAACCTCAGTATTGGGAAAAGGATGTTTCCTATAAGAAGAGATAAAGATGGCATTTCCTAGCCAAAATAATGGAGAAGTAGCATGCTTGTTAAACCTGAAAGTGTCATTTACCAAGTATTCAAACAAAGACGAAACACAAGATTTCACTCATCCTAAGAATTCGCTTAGTAAAAAATAACTTTCTACTCAAATTAGCAAGCAATTTCAATGAAGTTACTGCAAAAGACAGAGAAAACTGTCATGCTGGAATATCAGTAAAGTGTTTTTAACACTGTGAATGAAAAAGGGCATATTCTGGACTAAGAGTACCACATAAAAATATGCCAGTCTTATACTTTCAGTGTCGTTTTGAAGGGAGATCATAGATATTCCAACAGCCCCTAGTCTCTAAACTGAAGTCAGTGCAAGTTGATTCTGGAAGAAGGTCATCAAGTTAAGCTGAAGTCTGGTTTCCACAACTAGGAGTGAGATATGGTTTCTTATTTGATGGAGAGATATTCATAAAAATATGAAGAAAGGTGGTTTCAGCAGTAAATGTCAGAAACCAACTGCCAAGAGGTTACCTGGATCTTTACCTTGCAACTCAACTCTGTCTTTCCACCAGGGATAGATAAATTAGGGAGAAAAAAGGTGGGGGGGGGATCCCATACCCTATTGCATCACAATCAGGATCCTAAAAACCGTGGCACTAGGGATATTTCTGTTAAATGCCCCCTCTGTTTCCACAGCTAAAGTTTGTTTCCATTTACCTGCCTCCTTTTCTTACTATAATAATTATAAGAAAATCTACAGGATTTCTTAACTTTCTCTGAGACTTAAAACCAACCCCTTAAGAAAGCATGGGGCTGAATGTCAATATTCTTTCTCCTTTGGATCTCAAACTCAACACGCTTGTCTTTCCTCATTCCAGTTACACTTTCCTACCGTATCCTTTGTACTCCTGTTCTCACAGAAACTGGCTGCAGAAGGGAAATGCTGTTTCCCATCATCTTCTTGCTTACTGCCCTTAAAACAATTACAAAGACGTGTTCATTTTAAAGCTTGACTGATGATCACAGTGCTGACATGGATTGGGAAAATCAAAGGACAATAATGAAGAAGTGACAAAGTTTAGAGAATTGTATAAGACCAATCATTCAGAATCCCTGAACTCTGGTTTTTATTTCTTTTTGAGATGGTAACTGGGAGCCCTCATGGAATTGTTCCCTAAACTTTTGTTCTTTAAAACCAGGGCTCATGGGGTGCCTGGGTGGCTCATTCAGTTAGGTTGTGGTACCAGGGTCCTGGGATTGTGCCCCACATCGGGGTCCCTGCCCCCCCACGTTCTCTCTTGCTAGCTCTGCGCGCACACTCTCTCTATCAAATGAATGATGTTTTTTAAAAAAATCTTTAAAAAAAAATAAAACCAGGGTTCATCTTCTGCCACTCACCTCACCATCTTTCATCCCCTATCTTTCCTTCTTTCCCCCTTCCTTATTTGCCATGTATGGCCCCTTTTCTTATTCTACATATTTTCTAGAAATGGCTTGTTCACTCCCACAATCCTCCTACACCCAGATGATTTCCAATCTTAAATCTCCAGCCTAGATATGTCTTGTTGGCTGTGTTGTCCAGATACCTCTATCTGAGCTTTTATCCCTCACCTTACTGTTCCCTCTCTCTGAATATCTCAATGGTACCACGTACAGCTAACTCAAGACAAAAACATGGTGTCACTCTTGCCTTCTCCTTTTTTGGTAATAGAGCTCCTGCCTCCATTGCCAACTTCTCTGAAGTTTAGTTCATTTACATCTCCTCCCTATTCTCACTGCCACTGTTTGAGTTCAAGCCACATCATTTCTTGTCTAAATTATTGTAATTAATTTCTCTGATTCATGTCTCTCCTCCATAATTCATTCTTCACACACTAAACAGATGGATCCTTCTTAAACCCCATCTGATATTGCCAATAACCTGCCAAAAAAATTCTTTATTGGCTCCTATTTCCACTTAAGATAAAATCCAAACTCTTCAGGCTGCTTCACAGTTGATAAATTGTGTGTATTGTTTCATCCTTGTCTTCTCCTTCATCCTAGTCTGTGATGGTTAATTTTATGCATCAACTTGACGGCCATAGGATGCCCAATGTTTGGTTAAACATTATTCTGGATGTGTCTGTGAGTCTCTTTCAAAATGAGATTAGCATTTGAATCAGTGAACTGATAAAACTAATTGCCTTTCCCAATATGGGTGTAACTATAGATTCTATTTCTCTGGAGAACCCGAATCCATTGCCCATTATAAAACTTTAAACTTCAGCTAAACTAAACTATTTCCAATTTCCCCAAAATACCTTATTATCACACATTTACGAGCTTGAATATGCTTTTCTTGCTGTTCATAACAGCTTTTCAAATATTAACACACACAAACACACGCACACCCCTCCTTAATTGGCTAATATTCTACTTAGGATCTTCACACTCCACTCCTGAAAAAATTAACCTCAATATGTGCTTTAATTTCCCCTAAGGATTGTCATTTTATTCCAAATTTTGCATATTTTCAGACTAAGTAGCAGGTTGAGTATCAAATGATTTATGCTTACTCAACATGTATGATAATGGTGATGAAGATAGCAATGGTAACAACAGTAATAACTTCTGTCATTTACTGAGCGCTTACTAATATGTGTGAAGCTCTCTGCTAAGTACTCTATGTGCATTATCTATTCTCATCTGCCCAAGCAATTTGAAGATTATTATCCCCGTTTTTTGGATGTGGAAACCAAGAATTAAAAAAATTGAAATATCTTGCTCCAAATTATGCAACTAATCAATGGTAAAGGTGGAACTGAAACATAGGTCTAGTCTCATCTGTTTATGCTCTGAACTGTTTTATACATCATCATTTTCCTATACAAAAGTCAAGTGGCAGGTTTTTTGGGTTTTTTTTTTTTTAAGATTTTATTTATTTATTTGACAGAAAGAGAGACAGCCAGAGAGAGAGGGAACACAAGCAGGGAGAGTGGGAGAGGAAGAAGCAGCCTTCCAAGTGGAGCAGGGAGCCTGATGCGGGGCTCGATCCCAGGACCCTGGGTTCAGGCCCTGAGCCAAAGGCAGACGTTTAACAACTAAGCCACCCAGGCGCCCCTCAAGTGGCAGTTTTTAAGTGGTTTGTCATTTGTATGGTAACTCTTGGCTGTCTATCTATATATGTTCTGTTTGAAATTATAATGTAAATATAGAAACCATAGTAAACTTAATAAAAAGCAGATTAGTAGTCCAATTTCTAGGTATATGTTCAGGTTAATTTTGGCAAGCACACAATAGGATCTGTTGTCAATTCAACATAAGCCCTGTAAAGTATCTACTAAAAGGAAGGGAGAAAAGTGGATCGAATTCTCTTGGAATCCTGTCTCCTGTATTGTTCCCAGGGAGACTCTGTCACTGTAAAGCATCTGAGGAAGACCTGGAAGGATAAAGAGGGAGGGACAAACCAGTATTCTCGGGTGGCACCTGCAGCTTCCGTGGGTTTCCACGGTTTTTTCTGAGAATCCTCTACTTCTGTGGCTGCAAGAAGCTGATATTCCCACTGGGGGATTTTTCACCCCTACTTCTGCAGGCCTTTCAAACACTGCACAAAAAAATCTGTACTTCTGTATTTTAAATAGCTCCATCAAAATACTTAGCATGACACCTGAATTCCTAACTAAACCCCAATTAATGTATTTTGTATCAATAAGTCTTATTTCATTTCTTATGCTGTTATTCAAAGGAAATATTTGATAAAACTACACAAAGATAGACTCTAACGGTTTGTCTTTAAATGATTTGTTAATAGAAAAACTGCCCAAGTATGCAATTCTATTCAAGGGTTGTAAAAAACATCTTGTAGGTGGGGTGCCCCGAAAATCTCCAGGGTCTGAAACACCAAGATAATAGGTTATGTCCCAAGGAAACCTCAGCCTACTAGTATGTACATTTGGTGCTTTATTAGTAGGTAGAACATTCTGTGAAATAAATGTGATTGCTATCCCCAAACAGCTCCAGACAGAGAAGTGAGATCAATGGGGCTCAGTGTGGAAGCTGTTTCTTACATTGCTTTACAGTCTTTTCTTTGCCACCCATCTATCTTACACATACTTCTCTTGCACTGACCATACTTAGTTTATTTGTTTACCTGCCTATTTTTCCTATTTATTAATAAGATACTTTAAAGTTGGGGGTCTTAGATCATTCACCTTTATGTTGCCAGCCCTACCCAATATCTGGTATATAGTAAATACAAAGTAAGTGTTTGTTAACTTGAACTAAATCAAGTTTCTGAAAGTCAAAAGTACACATTCAGTGGCAGAAGGGATCCAGATTCTACTTAGACTTCTGATCTGCCTCACAGGCTCCTGGGAATCTTATAATAATCTAAGAATTCTGGAAAACCATCTGGCATAGCATGGAACTTTCTAAAGCAGCCTTAGAGATTTCAAACTTTCCTGAGCATCCTAACTAGGAGTTTCCCTGGAGTACCTTATTTGAAGATATTCAATACGTTACATACATAAAAATGGAAAGGAACTTAATAACTCAGTTGTCCTAACTCATTTTGTAGATACAGTGCCTTCTGAGTGGCTGAAGTGTTATAAGAATCATGAAACAATAAGACATTTGCTGTTTAATCTTTTATATTTATCCTTAAGTAAAAATTTTATTGTAAGACTTGGAAAGATATTATGTCTTTTTTTGGACTACAAGCAGTTAGCTCAATAATTAATTAGTCAGAAGACTATTCAAGGTGCTTAAAACCCCAGAGTACAGTAAGTTTACTGAGTTGTTGGTACATGCAATAAAACATGAGAGTTCATTATCATAGATAATATGCTGCCTAGTGGAAAAATATATAAAAGTACTAGAAAATGAAGCCTATTATATTTCTCTATAGGCATGAGAACACTTAATATAAAGTACAGAGATTTACAAAGTCTCCTACTATGTCAGGTTAATTAATTCACAGTTCTGGAGGCATTTTCAGATGATAAGGAATCCTAACAGCTTGAAGACAGTGTGAGGAGTAAAAATAGACTAGAAATCAAGATTCCTGAATATTAGCCTCAGTTTCACCGTCTACTGACCTTTTGGTGTCAGGAGGGACACAATATCTTTCTTTCTTAATTTGATTGAGGTACAGTTGACATGCAATATTATATTAGCATATATGTTATATATTTATCTTATATAATTGTGTATTATATATTATATACATTGCAAAGCAATCATCATAATAACTCTAGCTATTTTTTGTCACCATACAAAGTTGTTACATATTATTAACTGCATTTCCTATGTTGTACATTGTATCCCTATATCTTATTTATTTTATCACTCAAAGTTTGTACCTTTTAATAACCTTCTCCTATTTTGCCCATCCCCCCAATTCCTCCCCACTGGCAACCACTGGACTGTTATTCTCTCTATATCTATGAGTCTGTTTCTTTTTTGTTTTCTCTGTTTTGTTTTTTAGATTGCACAGTTAAGTGAAATCACATGGTATTTGTCTTTCTCTGTTGGATTTATTTCACTCAGCATAATATATTCTAGGTCCATCCATGTTATCCCAAATGGCAGTATTTCCTATTTCATTCTTTTTTTAATAGTCTTGAGATCCTTTTCTTTTTTTTTCTTTACGCTTATCATGCCACGAATTTATAGAAATGGGTTCTAGCACCTCAGGCTCCTTTCCGTTGGTTCTCGCAAAGTGTGCTTCTCTGGCTGGAGCAGGCTGGCACTTAAGTTGAACCCAATACTTTTCTCTTTGGCTTCCTTCCTTTACTGATGATTTTCCTTCACACACTTCAGGAAGCTATCCCAGCTCTTTGAGCGCTTAATATATCATATCTTCTTTATCCATTCATCTATCAATGGACACTTAGGTTGCATCTATATCTGGCTATTGTAAATAATGTTACAATTTGACTGCTGGATCATATGGTAGTTCTATTTTTAATATTTAAAGGAAACTTCATACTGGTTTCCATAGTGGCTGCACCATTTTGCATTCTCACCAACATGCATGAGGTTTTCCTTTTCTCCACATCCTCACCAAAACTTATTATTTCTTGGCTTTTTGATAATAGTCATTTTTATAGGTATGAAGTGACATCTCACTGTGATTTTGATTTGCATTTCTCTGATGATGAGTGATGTTGAACATTTTTTCATGTGTCTGTTGGCCATCTCTGTGTCTTCTTTGGAGAAATGTCTATTCAGGTCTTCTGCCCATTTTTTTAAAAATATTGAGTTGTGTAAGTTCTTTATATATTTTTGGCTATTGAGCCATCTGCAAATATTTTCTCCCATTCAGTAGGTTGTCTTTTTCTTTTGTTGATGATTCCTTTTCTATGCAAAAGCTTTTAGTTTGGTATACTCCCATTTGTTAATTTTTGCTTTTGTTGCCCTTGACTAAGATGACATATCAAAAAAAAAAAAAGTATTGTTTAGACCAATGTCCAAGAACTTGCTGCCTGTATTTCCTTGTAGTAGTTATGGTTTCTGATCTTACATTTAAGTATTTAAACTATTTTGAGTTTATTTTTGTATATGGTATAAGGTGGTGATCTAGTATCATTCTTTGCATGTAATTGTTCAGTTTTTCCAATACAATTTGTTGAAGATACTATATTTTTCCCATTGTATGTTCTTGCCTCTTTTGTCAAAGATTAATTAACCATAAAAGCATGGGTTTATTTCTGGACTCTTTATTCTGTTCCATTGATCTATGTGTCTGTTTTGTGCCAGTAACATACTGTTTTGATTACCACCACTTTGTAGTATAATTTGAAATCAGGAAGTATGATACCTCCAGCTTTGTTCTTTCTCCAGATTGCTTTGTATATTCAAGATTTTTTTGGTTCTACAAAATTTTAGTATTATTTGTCCTAGTTCTGTGAAAAAGGCTATTGGTATTTTGGTAGGGATTGCACTGAGTTTGTAGATTTCTTTGGGTGGTATGGACATTTTAACAATATTAATTCTTCCAGTCCATGAACACAGCATACCTTTCCATTTATTTGTACCGTCTTTAATTTCTTTCATCAATCTCTTACAGTTTCAGGCTACAGGTCTTTCATCTCCTTAATTAAATTTATTCCTAGGTATTTTATTCCTTTTAATGCAATTGTGAATGGTATTGTTTTCTTAATTTCCCTTTTTGATCATTATTAGTATATAGAAATGCCACCAATTAATGTATATTAATTTTGCATCCAACAACTTCACTGAATTCATTTATTAGCTCAAGTAATTTTTTGGTGGAGGATGAACACAATGTCTTTGAGTGTCACAGAGCCATCAGTAAAATAAGGGTGTTTAATAACTACTTGTCTACATTACAATGCTGATGTGAGGGTCAAATGAAAAAATGTATATGTGAAAGTTCTTTAAAAATTGTGAAATGTCATGCAAATATAAAACACTAAAACAATAAAGCAGATTATCTTGCTTGACACATAATGAATGAAAAAGATGAGTTCTGTCATCTTTTAAGTAGCCCTTCTAGAAAATTATTTCAGTGATGCTGAAGAATCATTACAAATCTCCCTTTGGAAGTACTTCAGATTCAGACACTTTTTTTTTTTTAACATTTGCAATTTGAAGGTATGTTTAACCTTTAGGCAATTAGAATATAACTTGGTCAGCAATGCAAGTTATCAGGGAAGTGATGAATTATTTAGTAGAATAAAAGAGGAATACATGTAAAATAATGATTTTTGTTAGTGTGTCTTCAAAGACTGGTCCAAAGAATAAGGCAAAAATTATTTGAGTAATGGAAACATCTTTGGATCTCTAACCATTTATTCAAGATATAGATTTTTACATGTGGCAATCATCTGAAGATTAAATTCTAAGGCATTTGCTTTAGAAGGAAAAGTATATTATTTATGCATCATGAATTGCATAATACCTTTCTTGATTTAGAGTAGTCGAACTCTCAAAATAAGCAAGATAAAGCAGCTACTGGGAAGTTAACACACAGATGATTATCTTCTTAAATATATATTTTTAAAAAATCTTAAGATTGAGATAGAAATGTAGTGATTATTTGTACTGCATTAATATTCTTTAATTCACAAGTGGGTACCTTCTTTAAAGTTTGAGATACCTCAATGTATTTAAATATAAGGTAAATTATTAACAAGATGACTGAAAATATATACAAATAATAATGCAGTGTTAACGAAGTAATCCAACCTCTGTCATTTATCTTAAAATTATATGAACAAATATGCCTGAAAGAAAAAAAATTCAAAGCAAAACAGAATTGTGCAAAAATAACAATATAAAAATGATTAAATAAATTAAACATTCCACATGTTGAAATATTCTCCATCATTAGAAAAGATTAGTATTGGGGCACTTGGCTGACTCAGTCAGAAGAGCATGTGACATTTTTCTTTTTTTTTTTTAATTTTAGAGAGGGAGAGAGGCAGGGGGTAGGGAGAGGCAGGGGGTGGGGGGAGGCAAAGGGAGAGGGGAAAGAGAGAATCTCAAGCAGGCTCCATGCCCTGCATAGAGCCTGATGGGGGCTTGATCTCACAACTCTGAGATCATAACCTGAGCCAAAATCAAGATTCAGACGTTTAACCAGCTAAGCTACCTAGGTGCCCCCCCCCAGCTTTTTTTAGAGAAATGCATGTGACTTGTGGTTTCAAGCCCCACAGTGGGTGTAGAGATTATTAAAAATAAATAAATAAATATTAAGCTTAATATCTTTCTTAGTTATAGAAGAGGCATATATGATATCTTTCGGGAACCTAGAAAAGGCAAGCATTCCCTCTACCTAAGAAAATCAGAAAAGCTTCATAAAAGTGGATATATTTAAATTCATTTACTAGGCAAAGAAAAGCAAACATAGAGAGAAAAGTGTGCATGTGCAAAATTGTGGCAGCAAGAGGGAGCATATTATGTATGTGAAATGGTAAGCAGTTCGGTTGGTTGGAGAGAGGGTATATGAAAGGCACTGGGGGATAAATAAAAATAAGGCTTGAAAGATGAATTAAAATTGACTTTATCATGAAATTTGAACTTCCCTTTCAGATGATGGAGCTATATCTTGAGTTTTTTAAAAGTTAGAAAGCAACTGCTAGTATATTTATGAATGAAGTAAGAAACTATGGATGAAATTGATCGATGTTGCATCTTGCTTGATGATACTATTGCTTTACTCTAACATTTTGCTTATTCCTGTCTCTCATAATTACTTGCAAACTTGAAAATGCATTTTACTGTTTCTGAGATCCTTAAGCTTCAGTACAATACTTGGAGTAGTGTTGATATTCAATAGATGTTTGAATAGTGGATCAATAGTAACTAGAAAGGATGACTCTGGTCCTCTGCCATAGTTTGTTGGTTAGTTGATTAGTTAATTAGTCCCTATGACGTGCCAGGCTCTTTGAATACAATAATGGAATATCAATTTAGATGTCATGTTAGGTCTCAGAGATAAATATTATTTTTACTGCTTTACATATGATCAGACTGAAGATAAAAGCAGTTTGGTAAAGTTTCTCTACATTTCACTGATTATAATTTGAGAAAAAAATTCTGCTTGATTACGAACTCATAAAGCTATGAGTTTTAATGCTTTTCAACTGTTTATCGCTTTACTTCAGTGATAATATAAACAAACTAGCTATCAATTTTATAGATGAAATAAGTTGGTGGGAAGAAAAAAAGAAGATAGCAACTAATAGAGTAGATGACAAATTCAGAATTTCAAATTATCTTCACAGGCCAAGAATTGAGCCTAAATCAACAAGATGAGAGTTAAATGAAACATATATATATATATATATATATATATATATATATATATATATATATATATACAGTTGACCCTTGAACAACACAGGTTTAAACTGTATGGGTCCATTTATATGCAGATTTTTTATAGTACAGTACTTTATTCTTTCTGATTTTCTTAATAACATTTTCTTCTCTTTAGCTTATTTTATTGTAAGAATATTATATATAAAAAATAATATATAATGCAAATTACATAAAAATATGTGTTAATAAACTGTTTATGTTATCAGTAAGGCTTCCAGTCTGCAATAAGCTATTAGTAGTTTGGAGGGAGTCAAAAATTATACATGGATTTTCCACTACATGGGTGTCGGCACCACTAACCCCCATGTTGTTCAAGGGTCGACTGCATATGCTGGCTTGTAGGTTCAACAAGCTATTTATACAAGTTCAATTTAAAAAAAAAAAGTCATACTCACTAGAGTGTGACAATATTTATCTCTGAAGTCTCCAATACCTACTAGAGTACCTAGCACTTAAGATGCTCAAGAAATATTTGGTGAGTGCAAGTATAGATGAAACTTGTATCAAGTGCTATAGGACTCATGTAAAGATAACAGACATCATGTAAATGCCGCTACGCCTCTGCAGGACCCCATACCCACAATCAATGTTAGCATTCAAAATCATGTTTAATTAAAGTTTCTGTAATTGACTGAAAATTTTCCTTAAGCATTTCATTAGGCAGAAGTAAATACAATTAGCTACTATAATTTCACAATTCTTTCTGAGTATGACCTCTTTTTCAGAAAGAAAATGTAGCAATCATTGCTGAAGGAAATAGCATTTGGGTCTAACACTTGATACTCCTGTTAGTTATCAAGTATTTGGCATTATTGTCCTATAATTTGATTTTAATGCCATCTCATATCTTTATGTTTCTCATCCAAGTAATTTCCATGTATCTGGGTAAATCCTTCCTGTAAAATATTTTTATTCTACAACCTTTTAATCTCTAATTTTTCTCTTTGTTAACATAAAACCCCTAAAAGGGACAGACCACTATAGAGAAGGAACTGTATGTTAACTACTCAACCCTAAGAATGATTTAATGCTCTTACTTTTTTTTCTTGACCCTTTTCAGGAGTCAGAAATATATCTATGAATTCTATATAATAAAGTATCTTTCACTGTTCTAATAACCATAGAACAATAGCTGGAGAATTTTAGTATTCATTACCTATGGAACATGTGTTGGGCTGCATAGCAGTTCCCTTCTTTGAGCCTTCAATTACCTTATCTTGACCCTGGATGAAGGATATGGTATTGAGGTTATGGAGTCAAAGATTGAAGCCACAAGCCTGGTATGGGAGCAGGTATGGCCTTGTGGACTAGCTTGGTCCATTGGACAAGTGAGACATTTTTCTTTGCCTTACTTGAATTTTTATTGTATGCTGCTTTCTGATGTTTGTGGAATACACTTGTTTTCTGATACAACTTTTAGTCCGAACAAAACGTGTGGCTGTGATTTCCAATACTGAAAAAATGGAGAATATCTTTCTTCCAGTGCAGGGTATGGAATTTCAATGAATGGACACTGAGGCCACAAATAAAAAGGTTGATGAAAGATTCAGGTAGGCAAATGGGAGATGGTTCACACAATGGTGGGCAAGTAATGGTGCTGTATATAACTATATGTGCTTGTGAATTTGCCTTTACTTTGTTATTACCTATAAAAGTATCTAGTTCCATGCTTTTCCCTGTCTTTCAATAACACTCTCTCAAAAGATTGTGTATGTGTAGTAACAAGGATGGTCATGACATGATTGGCATTTTAGCCAATGAGGATTAAGATTCTTTCACAAGTGGTGTAGATGCCTATAACTCAATAGGGTTAAGATGTTTAAACTCCACACGCGTTATTCTCAATAAAAATGTTAAAGTATTTAAATCCTTAGTTACCAGTGAGAACTTTAGGGATCATAGCAATTTATATAATACAAAGGTTAAATTATAAAAATCACTGATCTGCAGGTGGGCAGTGGTGGGTATTTATGCCAACAGTTGCTTAGACATTTACAACTGTTCAAGGGAATTTATCTAGAGATACACATAAACCAAAAATATGATTAACCTGATAAATGTTAATATTTTTAAAAGTAAGTACCAGCTTTTCCTATGAAAAGGGGAAAAGCAAATAACATATTTGAGGAAATCAGAGGGAGTGAGGGCTTCAGTGTTGATGAAGGAGCCCTTTTTAAGTGCTCTCAGACAAAATGGGACCCAGCATTGCAAGCTGCTAGGTCTCAGCCAATGACTTTGTGTGCCACTGAGGAAGACCAGAAAGGTGAGCAAACCTAACTGCTGAACATCTCTTTCAGGCTGCCTCAGCATCATCTGAATACATTCTTAACTGAGAAAAACCACAATAACAGTGCAGCTAATTAGGGGTTTATGGCTCAGCCCACAATCTAGATTCTGTCAGTTATACCATTATCCTAAGAGTCTTAGGTTCGGAGTAAAAAAATAATTAAAGATTCCAGTTTTCTAGAAAACAAACAAGACTGAGTAGCAAACTGAAACTAAGGTTTAGACAAAATATCCATAAACTATCTTTAGCAATGTGTTGATGTGGCTAATCCCTTATTTCGATCCTATCACCATGGTATGGTATCTATCCTTCTCTGTAACTAGTCAGGGAAAGAGATTGGTGGTAGTACTTGATAACTAACTATAATAGTAAGGACATTTGTTAGATTAAATCTTGCCCCTATTCTCCCATATTCATATCAATTCATTGTCTCCTCTATTTCTGAGATGATAGAAGACTGTTCATCATGTCCTCGCTGAACTTACATGAACACCAACAGTAACCACACTGACTTCAAACTGTGACTGAGTACCACGACTGTAGGCAAGAGATGCCCCCAGGATCCTACCCTGCTTCCTCCCAACATGAAGGGATGTAACAAAAGGGATCTAATAATTTCTTTCTAAAGGTGGCATTCCTGGAACCCAGTGTTCCTACAACTAGAATTTACATTGTGATATTAACATTGTTAGAATAACTACAACTTTAACTTTAAAAAAATTAATATTTATAGGTATTATACCCTCCAGGGATTCTGGACTTGCTCATACACAAACACACGGAATGAAGACTGCAGAGGTTTCTGTTTTGACATCTGTTATCACTAGAACTTGTGTTCTCTAAGAGCATGCTAGTGAAACATCAAAAATGACAACTAAATATTCTCAAAGTGTGAGTATTTTTATTAACTGTGCAAAGAGAATTATTCTGGTGACAGGAACATAACAATCTATTTAAACACAGACAGGAAAACTAAAATAATGAAATTAAATCGAAACAAATGTATGGACATCTTAAGCAGAGCGAGGTAACAAAGTAATCTTCACAAACCCAAAATATGGAGGAACATGACCAATACTCTGTAAGCATCATGAGCAGCTGGACAGTATTAATAGCAATGGGAACAGAAAAAGGGAAGGGGCCCTGGGAAATCCCCAACACTCATCTCAAAAGGAAATCATGTATTATGTGGAAATCTGAGAACAACTGAGAATATTTGGAAAAAGTCCTTATAAACTCCAAGTGTGGGGTAAACAACAATGAGGAGAATCACTAAGGGGATTGTGGAAAATTCAAACATTGTCAAAGCAGTTTAGCTGTTAAAGATCCTAGAATTATCAAACAAATATGTACCTTCAAAAAATAAAATTCACCTTGAAATAAATGACATCCTAAGAGATAATTAGCACACATCTAGAAAATATGGCCATAAAAAAAGATAGAAACAGTAACCCAAAAGTTAAAACGAACTAAAGAACTTCAGAAGATCAAAGTTTGAAAAACAGCCTACGGTGGAATTTGCACATGTTCTAAGGCAATGTTCTCTTCTTTAAAATTGCATTTCACCATTGCTATACTTTCTGAAATACGCCTCCTCATTCCTGCCCATGTCTATCACAACTGGCTTATTTCCTGGGATCCACAACATTCCTCTTCTGCTCTATTTGAATTTTGCTTTTAGCAGATTTATTTCAAGGACATGAAACTAGAATAAAACGATTAAGACTTTTCATGTGTAAAACAGAAACATGTTAGAGGATATAATGGGCTTTGAGTTGATGCTGTCTTTATGAAAAAGAAACATTTTAAGCAACCAAAGAATTCGGACTATGTATTTATAATTAAATGTTATTAAATATTTTTGTTAGTGATTAAAATATGATAAGGCACTATGGATTTTCAAAGTATCTTTTTTTTGAGATGCATATTGAAGAATTTAAAGATGAAGTGCTTTGACATATCCACAGAAGTAGAAAGAAGGAGGAATAGATAAAATGTATATAGAAAAATGTTGATAGCTTTTAAAGCTGGCTGATGGTCATGGTACTATTTATTTCAGTATACTTGGAAATTTTCATAATGGAAAAGTTTAAAAAAGTAAAAGGAATTGCACATGAATATGTAGCAACAGTCTATTAAACTGTTCATGACTTTGTTAAAATAGTTATTTTTATGAAGTATTTCTAGGTGGCTGAATTCCTGTTGTCAACACTTTTGATATATGCACCACAATCAAGAACTTTATCCTGTGTTAAATAGTTTTTTTCCCTTTAAATGTAAATGGAAAGTTGCATCATTTTAACAGCTAATACAATAATTCATCTTGTAGGAAATGTCTTAAAAGGCTTCATCAGGTAGACAGAGTAGCCAGCACTAAGATATTAAAGGAGAAAATTCTACATTATAAAATGGGAAAATCTAGAGCTCACAGGAGGAAACTTGCATGGAGTGGGGAACAAAAGTGAGAAAGAATGGAAACTGTCATACATGTAGTTACATTGCTAGAAGCATAATGGAATTAACATGAATTTGCTTCTTGGTGAGTCATGGATAGAAACTACACCAGGTGGAGTTACTACGCAGAGGAAACTTTATCTGCATCAAATTAGAAGATCACGGGGAATGACTTCCAAAGTCATGACTTCCCAAGCAAGAGTGAATGGGTTCCTTTTATTTAGGGTTAGGATGAATATTTAGATAGGGGAGCCTTGTCATCCTGGGTAGAGGCGAGCATAAGGTGGCACATGTGCCTTAAGGAAACATGCCTATACATAGATTTTATGTTATATAAATGAGGTTTGTCCTCCTCCTTGGGCGAAGATTTTAGTATTATAATGAGGTAACAGTAATTCTCCATCACTCCCTGGGTCAATCCATGGTCCATCTGTGTTGGCTTGAGTCAGGGGTTAAGTTCAAACTGATCTGGGTGGTCTGGGCCAACTGGAACTCTTTGTTTAGAAACTCGCTAAATTCTAGGTAAGACAGGTTATCTTGTGAAAGACAGTACAGGGGCTGAATTTTGGGTAAAGGTTTATGTTGGAAAGTGAAGATATGAGCAAACAGCTGGTCCTGCAACTGCCCTTGGTGTTATAGACATACATAACATATTGTGTGGCTTTGAACAGCATAAAACCCATTCTTCATCTACTACCCTTGACAATTTAGCACCTGGACAGACATAACAATTTGCCACCACTCTCATCGATATCCATTTTCCTAATGTTTTCTAAGCCTGATTTAGAGTTTCAAATCAGAGGAGATGCCAGAAATTCAATTTTTCCCTGATGACAAGCTCACCCCTCCCCTCCTCAAGACCCTGAGGCTTTTCTGTTAGGGAGAATGGCGCTGGCCAGTCTTCTTGAAGTATTTTTACATCAAAAGCACAAAATGCAGAGGAAAGAGAGTCCCAGGAACCCTCTTCTCTTTTGCCTTGGGCAAGGATAATTAACCCCTACACTGGTGGCCAGATAGCTTCTCTTCCTTTACCTTTATCACTCCTCTTATATTGTTCAGAGAGACACCTCTGAACCCCGGTTTTCCAATGTCTCTAGTACAACTTTGTGTTGAAGTCTCATGTTTTGTACAAAAATGATGAAAAGTAATTTGTATAGAGTCCAAAAAAAAAGAAAATATAGGAAAAAAATTAAACACAGTGATCCAGTAAAAATTATTCATACCATGAATATTATGTAACAAATTCTTAATTGAGAACAGGCAACATGTCACTATTAGGAAGGTTAAATAAATCTGCATGTATTATAACCCCTCAAAGTATGACTGAAAATGTGGAATTCCAATGAAGCTTAAACACATAAACTGTTAGCCTCAATGTCACAAAGTTAGCAACTTTTTTTCATTGACTCTTGTGCATTTAATCTCAGGAAAATCCTCAAGTTCTCAGCTCTAAGTATATTGTCCTTACTTTGAAACAAATAAACAGTGAAGGGGACCAGAATTCGTCACCCCAAAATACACTTTTTTGGCATAAGGATTATCTTACGCTGATTATTCTTAAGAAACAGCAGACACAGGAGAAGCCCTGAAAACTGAGTAGAAGTTACCCTTTTGTAAGAGAAATTTACATTTATAATGAAATCTTCTGTAAGGGTGTCCCCCTCTCTGTACCAGGAAGAGGAAGACTAAATCTCTAGAAAGTCTTATCAGTGGAGAACCAGCAACCCAAATCTTGTATAACAACCCCATACCCCTGTGCTTTTCCTGATAACCTTCCACAACTGGCTCCCCACCCCCACCCCCACCCCCACCTCAATATCTCCTTTCATCTTTAGCTGGATAGAGTACTTAAAGTGGTGACTTGGGCCATTTCAGGGAGTTACTTAATTTTCCTGGGTATCCCCCATGTATACATGAGGTATATATGTTACTAAACTTCCGTTTTTCTCCTGATAGTCTGTTTTATATTATGGGGAGGGTGGTTCTGAACCAAGAATCTAGAAGAGTAGAGGAAAAATTATTTTTCCTCCCCTGCATCAGCAAAGTAGAAAGACTGGGATTGGCGCTGAAAAGAGGAAGGAATGTTATTTTTTAAAAAGACATATGGGAAAGCAGACAATCATTTAGCAGCCAGAAAAATACATTCTCCTCAGTACAAAAATACACACATCATTCATTGTTTGGCCAAATAACCTCCACCTCCCATGTAATTTTAAAGGCATTTTTTAATTGCAGCCCGTTGACCTTCATGATGATAACACTGAGCAATCAAGGAAAAGGGAAAGTAAATATTAAATTCATCTCTAATAACACTTTCTTCCAAGTGCTAAAATTAAAGATTTGGGTGGTGGGGTATAAAGGAATAAAAAATCATTACCTGGGAATCAGGTTGTATGAAATATATAACTTCTCAATAAATTAATTTAAATGAGGATTCTCTGAATATGTAAGAGTAGTAGTAAATATAAAATTCTCCTCCCTCCTCTCCACACATGTATTTGCACATTACTTTAATAATCTATAACTGTGTGACATTGAGAAAACACATCATCTCTCTGAGCCTTAGTTTTCTTATCTGTTTATTAGGAGTATTCTTGTCCTTCTCTCTACACAAGGTTTCTCAACATGCTCTACAATATTAAATATGTTTCTAACATTATTTTAACATTTATCTTTAAATCTTATTATTTTAAACATTTGAGAATACATGAGACCTCTTTTCATCCTTAGAAAAACTCCCCTTACTCAATTGGATCTTCTCAATCATATGTTTAAATTTACTAGTAAAACATAAACATATGTATATATCCTTTAAAATATTGGGGAGGGGCGCCTGGGTGGCACAGCGGTTGGGCGTCTGCCTTCGGCTCAGGGCGTGATCCCGGCGTTGGGGGATCGAGCCCCACATCAGGCTCCTCTGCTATGGGCCTGCTTCTTCCTCTCCCACTCCCCCTGCTTGTGTTTCCTCTCTCGCTGGCTGTCTCTATCTCTGTCAAATAAATAAACAAAATCTTTAAAAAATAATAAAAAATAAATAAAATATTGGGGAGAAAAATTTTCTTATATCCTTCAAAGATTTTCTGGCTGGTCTAAGAATTACATTGATGTAAAACAGATTAACAGGAGAAAAGCAAATTTAATTTCATACATACAGTAACACCACGTACGTGAGAAGTTCTAAGACAGAAAGGTAAAATGGGGCTTATATGCCATCTTGAGCTAAGAATGAGATAGGGACCTGGGGCTTCAAAGTGGAGAAGGGCAATTCACAGGGCAACAAGAAGAGCAGATATTTGGTAATTAGATGTTTGCCCTGCCATACACAAATAAAATTTATATCTGGAACACCCACCCCCCAGTTTAGACTTCTCTAGGTAGGTAAGGGAGGGGCAAAAGTTTTCTCTTTGAGCCTGCAGGGTCTCCATTGCCTTCAGCTGAAAATAGTCCACATGGCAAAATGGCACATTTGGGGGAGACCTGCTCTGAATCCCTTCAAAACATAACAGTATTATTTTCTATCACGTATAAGTATGTGGAAACCTAGATAGCAAACTTTCAGAATAGCCAAAACAACGTCCTTACTTTTAAAACCTCCTCCCCTGGGTAAAGGCAAACTGTTTTTAAACTCACAGCCCGCATTGACAAATCTCCACTTTCACACTTAACAGTGGCCACCAGGTGTTTTGTCAGTGTGGATGGGCGAAATCGGCTCTTCTGCAGCGTGGGATAACCTGCTATAAATGTAAGGCAATATTTTACGTCTTTCATCTTAGCAGGTTGTTTTTACAACTTTGTAAGCTAAAAGATATGGACCTCTTCAGATAAATGCGGCTTGGAACCGAACAGCTTCACTCGTTCACTTTTGATGCTAGCAAGCCACGGTGGAAAATTCGGAGGAGTATTATCAATTCACAGCAACCGTGGATGAGTGGATAGGGATTAGGGAGCATTCATTTTAGCCTGCCGTTATCTTTCCCTTGTCAGAACAGAACTCTGTAATGCTTGACTGCCTTTAAGTGCTAAATGTGATGGTAAAACCCAGTGATGATGACTACTTTAAGAGGATATAAATAATATCTAACATTTGTATAGCACAATATACTTTTAAAAGCACTTCCACATTCATTCTGCAATTTTGCCATCACAACAATTTTATGAAATAAGTAATAATCTTTTTTTTCTTTTTTCTTTTAAACAAATGCAGAAACTGATGCTCAGGGATTGCAAGTAACTCGACCAAGTAAATAATGTCTAAAAAAAATGTGAAGTGAGTTTCAACACGCCCTCCAAATTTGAATTAAACTAAGGCTCTGACTCTATTTGTTGTGTGACCATGAACAAGTGATTGCATGCCTCAGTTAAGTGTTTTTCTTGCCTTTCGATTGGGAAAATATTATGTTCTAGCACAAGATGAGATACTATTTACCATGTCCTCTCAGTGTGTAACGTGTGAAGTATGCTCATCGCTTGAGTTTCCACCCTGTCTTTGAATCTCCTTGGTTTTCACAACTATGTTTAAGCCTGTGAGCAGAGTTGGCTCCCAGTGTAATTTACTTGGCCACCCAAAAATCACGTGATGAAGTTAGAAGCCAGTTGGATTAAGTGAATTAGTGCCCAAATTTTAGTACTTTCTTTAAGACTAGCTTGTCTTTTTTTTTTTTAAAGATTTTATTTATTTATTTATTTATTTATTTGACAGAGAGAGACAGCCAGCGAGAGAGAGAACACAAGCAGGGGGAGTGGGAGAGGAAGAAGCAGGCTCATAGCAGAGGAGCCTGACATGGGGCTCGATCCCAGAACGCTGGGATCACACCCTGAGCCGAAGGCAGAAACCCAACAGCTGCGTCACCCAGGCACCCCTAGCTCATTGTTTGTCTTAAAGCAACCTAGTAACTCCTTCTCATCTGTAAAATGAAGAAGATGACCTACTAATTCCTAAAGTTTTTCACCTCTGAACTACCAAAGCAATTAAAGTGGGATATGTTAACAACGGTGTTTTTGCTCTTCAAACGCTATGGCCAGATTACTAAATTAAGATTTAAATACTTACTTACTAATCATGGAAAACAGGACAGGTAGTCATAGTGAAAACAAGATCAGCAGAATACTAAAATGGTAGCTCAAAGGAAAAGTCAAACTGTCAGTTTGACAGGAACTTTGATGATCTATCCCTCAAGCAGCCCTTGCTACCTTTCCACTGATACCTGTTTTGTTGCCTCGAAAAAAATAAAAGCTCAAATTTGGTCAAATTCTACTGCAGAATCTGGAAGGCAGTCACATTACCCATGAGGCAGGTGAAACTGTACAATCAAAACCATATTCTGGTTTTACGTCATGGTAAAACATTTCACTTAAAAACAGAAATTGGCAGGAAAAAAGGTTGGAGACCACTCTGTTTCTCACCCTTTTTCTCCCTTCTGATTCAGCTACACAAGTTATGCTCTAGTCAGATATATGGATAATTGTGCCTCTGCTAGAACATAGGCAGCAACCTATATGACATCAGCCAAAGCAACCTTTTTCATGACACATCTCCAAAGGCAAGAGAAACAAAAGATAAAATGAACTTATGGGACTTCATCAAGATAAAAAGCTTCTGCACAGCCAAGGAAACAGTCAAAAAAACTAAGAGGCAGCCCACGGAATGGGAGACTATATTTGCAAATGAC
>NC_048224.1:32790381-32868376 GCF_002007445.2 Ailuropoda melanoleuca
GTAGTGAAGAGAAGGGCCATATGCACCCCAATGTTCATAGCAGCATTGTCCACAATAGCTAAATCGTGGAAGGAGCCGAGATGCCCTTCAACAGATGACTGGATTAAGAAGCTGTGGTCCATATATACAATGGAATATTACTCAGCTATAAGAAAGAACAAATTCTCAACAGTTGCTGCAACATGGACGGCACTGGAGGAGATAATGCTAAGTGAAATAAGTCAAGCAGAGAAAGACAATTATCATATGATTTCTCTCATCTATGGATCAATAAGAACTAGGATGATTGGTAGGGGAAGAAAGGGATAAAGAAAGGGGGAGTAATCAGAAGGGGGAATGAAACATGAGAGACTATGGACTAGGAGAAACAAACTGAGGGCCTCAGAGGGGAGGGGGTGGGGGAATGTGATAGACCGGTGATGGGTAGTAAGGAGGGCACATATTGCATGGTGCACTGGGTGTTATACGCAACTAATGAATCATCGAACTTTACATTGGAAACCAGGGATGTACTGTATGGTGACTAACATAATATAATAAAAAAACATTAAAAAAAATTGTGCCTCTGCTAAAAAGGTGATGATTTGGAAAACTGACAAAAATTGCCCTGATCAAATATCTAAATATTTTCAAGAACAAAAATAGACTCACTGCTCCAGAGCAGAATCAGGAATAGTATTTACAATCTGTTTTGGGACAGAATTCTAGGAAATTATGGCAAATAGGAGCAGAAAGGGGAAAATATGTAAATTACCTATTAGATCAGCTATTGAGAAAATAAGACTGTGGATAGAAAAGGTAATTTCATCTTAGAACAAAAGATTCACTTAAAATTAATAGCTGCAAGAAAATGGGAGTTCAGCTGGAAACTGTGGATTATAAACATTTCTTCTGCCCTAGATCAGAGAAACAGACTAAGCCTTCACTCAAATAGACATTAGAGGGTGTCCAAGGGCTACCTACAGGCTGAATCTGTATATTTCTTGCTTCATTCAAGATGACTAAAGAGTACAACAAAATAAAGAGATTATGGAAAGAAAATAGAGCAGTAATTAAAGGAAGTTCTTCCCTAAGACTCAAAAGAATGAATACCTCTAAGAACTCATCTACTAATGAATCCAGAAAAAATTTCAGGAACTTGCCAATCTCAGTAGAATGAGAGAAGGCATTGTATCAACAGAATAGGAGTAGAAAATATTAAAAGGAAAATATAGGATGTTAAATATTAAAATACTAATATTGTAATATCTGGTAATTATATTAATAATATACTACATACTAATTATATATTAAGACATGTCCATATTGTCACCTTTCTGCTAACCCTATAACATCAGTTTTTGTTACCAATACCCTTTTGAGAATTATTTATACCCAGAACAAGAGTTTAAAAAGGGAAAAAAAATCTATAAACATAATCATTGAGTTTGTGCCCAGTAAGAGGAATTAAATCTAAATATTATGCGCTAATTTCTTGGTCATTATGATACTGGAGTTGAATTACATGGGTTCAAATTCCAGCTCTGCTTCTCTTTGGCAGTGTGATTCTTTGCAAATTACATATTCCTCTCTTGTCCCAGTTTCCCCCACTGTTCAATGGGGATGATGATAGAAACTTACTCTATCAGTCAACACTGATAAAACCATGATGTGTAACAAACAACCACAAAATCTCAGTGGTATACAACAAAATAAACATTTATTTAGCTCACATTTATGGCTGATCTGATAAGGCTGGGCTAGTGGCAGCCCATTCGGAGTGTCTGTGTTCCACATGTGTATCACTCTCCTTCTGTGACCAGCAGACGTATTATTCCTTGCACATTAACAGAAGCACAAGGGAGCAAGTCCAAGCTTTTGGTCACATTATACCTGCTAACATTTAACTGATCAAAGCCAGTCATAGGACCAAACTTGTAGCCAAATAACAGAGAAATAAGCTCCATACACAGAAGCAGAGTGTGGACAGCAAATACATTTCAACAATAGGTTGGTTATAGAGAAAAATTAATTAGCTAATATCTTAAAATACTTCGTACCTGGCACAGAGAACGTACTCAATAGTTCACTGTTATTATTTTGATTATTTCTATTATTTTCTTTTCATGCTAAACTTGGTTGCTATCATGAAAATATAACAGTTATTTTCCTCAGAAAGTATAAGGGATCTAAAAGATTGAGTCTTTGGTCTAAAGGGTCAGAAGAGGACAGATGATTAGTCTGTATTTTTTCCAACCTAAGTTTGAAACTCTCCAGACTTGATGACTAAAGACAGGCAAGATTTAAAAAATAAATTTAAAAAAAAAGGAAAATGTAGAACTGAGAACATAGCTACAATTACTTCTCTCAATAGTTGCCATACACTGAGCTTCTAGTTCACTTTTCTGATCGTAATAGCTTCATACATGTATTGTTTTAGAATTCCACATGCTTTTGTATATGATGACTTTGGCATGCAAGTCTCTGTTTAGTTGGTAAGGCAGGCATCATTGTTTGTAATTTACACATGAGGTAATTAAGATTCACGCAGCTTTTACCTTGACGAAGTTCTTAGGCTAATTAGCAATAGAGCTATTATTACAACCCGAATGTTCTGCTTCTTTAACCAGTGTGCGTTCCATTATATGCAGAACATCCCATATCTGGCTTCATTGTGGAATAAAATCCATCCAAATGTCTTGCTGATTAACAAAGTTGCCACACAATTTTCATCAGTCTTCCTCACCAAGCTGTTCTAGATATATAATTACGAAGTGTTTGCAAGTGTTGACTTTCAAGGCGGACTGTGTGGAGCCAAGATTAAAGCAAAAGTGTTTTATTTTCTTGGTAATCTAGTCCAAAACATGAGGTAAAAAATTATGTTTCTCCTGAATTGTTTCCATAGATAATTAATACAGCACAGTAATTTCTTTTTCCAGTTTTATAGTTACTTATTTATAGAAATCCTGCTCTAAGATTTCAGTTGATCTCACATAATTGTAGTAAAAATCCTCACAGTATTAAGTAATTGATCTTTCCTATCTTTCCTTTGTTCTTTAACTAATGGTGAGCTCATTTAATAGCTGAACCATTAAGTTAATTACATATTGAATCTACTTGAGCTCAATTAGAGTGCACATAAACATGTAACTTGATAATTTAACTTTAAATTACAAATATTAATAAAGTAAAATATGTAACTTAATTTATAAATAGGTGAATTTGAAATACCTTATGAAGGGACACATTCATACGATAAAATGTGACTTCTATTTTTTTTTAAGATTTTATTTGACAGAGAGCACAAGCAGGAGGAGCAGCAGGCAGAGGGAAAGGGAAAAGCAGGCTCCCCACTGAGCAGAGAACCTGACATGGGGCTTGATCCCAGGACCCTGGGATCATATCCTGAACCAAAGGCAGACGTTTAACAGACTGAGCCACCCAGGCACACCCAAAATGTGTGACTTCTGAGAGGTGAAATAATAACAATAAAATATCTTTCTATACTATTTCTTTGCCTCACATCTTAAGATCAGAACACATTTTAATTTTCACCATCTTTTTTATATCTAGCACTATGGTTTTCCAATTTAGAAGCTCCAACCATTCTGTTTCTACTTTCCTGAACACTCCACATTCTCAGATCCCACACATATTAAGTCAGTAAATCCCATCAAGTCTAGAAGAGTCTTACTAGTGTTTGGTCTCCGTTCCATTCCTACCACTGGTACTATATTGATTCAACATTGCTTCCCTCTAGAAAAATTTCAGAAGCGAATATTTCTCTATTCTAGCACCTTCAGTGCAGTCCATAATTTAATTTTAGTCAAAATGAAGTAGGGTGAAAAAAAAATAGAGGAAAGTTATTCCAAAACAATGACATCATGTCTGTAGATTTGACATTTGGAAAAACCACAAAATATGTGTCTAGATATAAAGTATGAGGCTTATTAATATATAATATGTAATAAAGGAAACATTGGCGTTCCTACGGAAAAAATAATGGGATGATTTCACTCACCTCTAATTTCTCATTGCTTACAAATTAAGGTTAGGCTCCTTAATACAGCCTAAAAGCTTCATCAAAACCAGACCAATTCTCCAGCCCATCCTTCCCCAGACGGATTCTTTTCTCCAGCCATGAATCCATTCACACCTTTTTCAAATGGTTCCTGGAGCCCTTTCTATCTAAGGATACCTCCTAACCTTCTAAATCCCATCCCTAATGCCATCACTTCTGTGAGTGCTTTTTTCAAGTCCTCACAGCAAAGTTAGTTTATTCTCTCTACATGCTCATTTTGTAAATTTACCCATTTTACAATCTGTGTTATGCTGTGGTTGTTGAATGTTATCTAGGTCCAAAATGTTGAGTTCTTGTTCATGACTCATCAGCTCCTGACAGAGAATTCATCACACACTATTGTTTGTTGAATAAACAAAAATAAATGAATAAAAACACAAATGTATACTAGGCTGAGAAAAGTAAGTAAATATATACATACATACATAAATGGCTGAGAAAAGCTTATTGGCTAACAAAAATGTTACCTCAAAGCTCTCAAATATGAGCTGATCTCAAAAAGAACCAGCGTTGTATTGTGGATAAAGATGTGATTTGAAGTTGCAGACCAAGGATTTCTGTCCACTTTGAACATCTTCTTACTGTGTGACCTTGTAAAAGTTATTTAACTTTTCTGAGCCTCAAATGCCTCCTTAGAGAAGAAGAGGATGATAAAGCTGGCTTTAACTCATGGATTTTGTAACAGATTGTTGTAACCCCAGGGTAGGCCTGAGTCACTAATGAAGACTTGTAGCTCTCAGCCCCTAGCTAAGATCTCTAATTTCCTCCCTAACCTGCATGAGTTGATCACATTAAACATGCTTGACATCCAGGCTCTTAAAACAGAAATTGTGTAGTGGGAATTGGGATGCAGATATCAAAATAAGAATTACGGCTTATGCTATTGCTAACATCATCCCCTGGCTTAGATCTGGGAATTCTCACCAGCAAGGCTCTGCAGACCTGAGAGTTTCTTTAACGTAAAAACCAGTGGGTGAGGTAGCTAGAGATAAGGTTTATTTTATCCTGTATGGGAGTCTATAATTCTTCATCCATGGGAGGAAACAGAGACCAAGGTCAGAGTTCAATAGTTCAGTGATTATCTCTGATAACTGGAAACCTAGAAAAAGCCCCCTTCCACAGACACTTATAACCACACACCCCTATTCCCAAAGAGCTTCAGTCACCTGCTTGGTCCAGGATTTTGATACTTTGGAAGGTCACTGCCTTTGTTGCTTCACTTTTTTCCTATCAGGGATGGGGTAGGTTCTTTATTGGATGAGTTACAAATCATATGATTATATACCTCTTGAAACTCTTTATGCACCTGGTTAAGCTATCAAATTTCTTCATTTTTTCCCCTCAGGAATGGCGGTCCTCTCTTTCTGTCTCTGTGTATTTCTCTGTGTGTGCGTCTTTCTGTCTCTTTTCCTGTCCTTCTTGTAAACAAGTTCCCACACACAGAAGGCTATTTGATTTTAACGCTTCTATCCAGTATATGTCCTTTGATACAGAAAAGTTGATAATAATTGGTCAATATTTCCTTAACAGTAGGTTCAATCTTGAGTCTGCTTTTTTATATATAACTTGTTATGTAACTTTTAGTCAATGACTTAATCATTCTTAAACCACAGGCCCTCATCTAAAAATAGGTGCAATAATCAACTAATCTTTGACAAAGAAGGAAAGAATAGCCAATGGGAAAAACACAGTCTCTTCAACAAACGTTGTTGGGAAAACTGGACAGCAACATGCTAAAGAAAGAAACCAGACCCCTTTCTTACACCATACACAAAAATAAATTCAAAATGGATGAAAGACCTAAATGTGAGACAGTCAAAATCCTACAGGAGAAAACAGGCAGCAACCTCTTTGACCTTGGGCACAACAACTCTTACTATACATGTCTCTTGAGGCAAGGGAAACAAAAGCAAGAAAGAACATTTGGGACTTTATCAGTATAAAAAGCTTCTGCACAGTGAAGGAAACAATCAACAAAACTAAAATGCAACTGACAGAATAGGAGAAGGTATTTGCAAATGACATATTGGATAAAGAGTTACCATCCAAAATCTATATAAAACTTATCAAACTCAACACCCAAAAAAAAAAATCCAGTAAAGAAATGGGCAGATGACATGAATAGACACTTTTCCAAAGAAGACATTCTTGGCTAACAGACACATGAAACGACGATCAACATCACTCATCATCAGGGAAATACAAATCAAAACCACAATGAGATACCACCTCACACCTGTCAGAACAGCTAAAATTAACAACTCAGGAAACAACAGGTGTTGGCAAGGAGGCAGAGAAAGGAGAACTGTCTTACACTGTTGGTGGGAATGCAGACTGGTGCAGCCACTCTGGAAAACAGTATGGAGGCTCCCCAAAAAGTTAAAAATAGAACTACACTACAACCCAGCAATTGCACTACTAGTCATTTATCCAAAGGATAAAACAATGTTGATTAGAAGAGGCACATGCACCCTAAAGTTTATAGCAGCACTATCAACAATAGCCAAATTATGGAAAGAATCCAAATGTCCATTGACTGATGAATGGATAAAGAAGTGTGTATATATATACACAATGGAATATTGGTGATCGAAAAGAATGAAAGCTTGCCATTTACAACAATGTGGATGTAACTAGAATGTATTATGCTAAGCAAAATAAGTCAGTCAGAGAAAGACAAATATATGACTTCACTCATGTGGAATGTAAGAAACAAAACAGATGAACCTAGGAGAAGGAAAGGAAAAATTAAAATAAGGTAAAAACAGAGAGGGAGGCAAACCATAAAAGACTCTTTATAAATATAGAGAATAAACTGAGAGTTGCTACAGGGGAGATGGATGGGGGGATGGTAACTGAGTGATGGGCATGAGGAGGGCACTTGTTGGAGTGAGCACTGTGTGTTTTATGTGAGGGATCAATCACTGGATGGTGCTCCTGAAACCAGTGTTGCACTGTATGTTAACTAACTTGAACTTAAATTAAAAAATTAAATTAAATTAAAAAATGGGGACAATAGCAATCCTTCTTCATAGGGTTTTTGTGATGTCTACAAAGCCCTTAACATAGAGTCTAGCACACAATAAACACTCGAGTAATTTTGTCTATTACGAACAACACCAGCCCTAATAGGGGTCTACATACAATGGTGTGCTGGAGCCAGCTCAATACCAGTTCAGGAGAGCAAATTGTTAAATATTCAGAAATTTTATAAACCAGTTATTAAACTGTTGGTAGCCTGAAATCAGCTACAATGCGAATATACAGACCAAGGAATATAACAAATGCAGCAAATCAAGGTTTGTTTTGTTTTGTTTGAAAGCTGGTTATCAACCTGTAACTGCTTACATATAATATATTGTATGAATCTATCAAAAAACAGTGTGGTAATGTTTAACATTATCAGCATCAGACCGTGTATAAACTCCAAAATATACCTGATAATAACCACTTCTCAATATAGATTTCTTCCTTTATAGTTGTAGTGATGATGAAACAAGCTAAATTATGTAAATGAATATTTTAAATTCGAAAGCAAGTTGTAAGAGGATTTCCTATTCTGATAATAGTGACAATTCAAAAAGGAACATGATTATACAATCTAAAAGAAACTCCTGGTTAAATTCTCTTTTTTCATTAGCGTTCTAAAAAAAAAATCAGTGCTGTGGCATTACTAAATTTGTATTGATTGATGTACCACATGTTTTGTTCAGCTGAGGAGGAGACTGAGCAATTGACACAGGACTTTTCACTGAAGAATATGCTCTTATGCTACTTCAGTCTGCCTTCCATGGCTGGGGTGGTGGCAAAGCCTTTCCAACTAATCAGCTCACCAAGATTTTTCATCTCCCTCATTCTCTTTACATGAACCCTATAATTCGGTCTCACCAGTCTTCACTGTTACCCAAACTCAGAGTACTATTAATTTCCTTGGATAATTTGCATATGACCTCTATCTGAAATGTCCTTTTTTTCTTGGCCCATCTAGGAGAATTTGCCTCATTCCTTTCTCTTCTAAGCTATAACAACCCAGACCCATCACTATTGAATATATCATTACATAAATTTCAGTTATTTACACACTTGCTTGTCATTTTTTGGAGATTTTGAGCACTGTGAATGTTTCAGAATGAAAAATATATAAGAGCACTTATATTCTTTTTAAAATTCTGCTGATGTTTTACCTTGGTATACAAGAGTGCATAAAGATTCTGAAGATTATTGTTGAGAAAGAGTGTTGAGTAGAATAGACTATACTTTCTGGAAACTATATTTTACTAACCCAGAAAGTCACAATCTTAATGGACAGAAAATAAAACGAAATCATTTTAGTTTTATCCAATTCTAAAATAGGCTACTCAATGTAGGCATAATTCCCATTTGCTAATTTCTAAAGTACAGTGGATTCATCAAGCACCTTGCACAGTATCTGATAATAATGGGAACGTAAGGATAGGTTAATCTTCACCATTCAGCTGATGGAGCATGATGCAAATGAAGCCAATATGATCATTTGGTTTCCTTTATGATTCAGTTAATTTTGCCTGAGCAATTTGACAGAGAGGTAAGGTCTCAGGCCTTCTGATTTATATTCACTAGATAATATGATATAGAGGAAAAAATCAGCCCCCTCAGTTAATTATAACATACCCATTTCCCTTACCGACTATAGTGTTATCTCCCATATGACCTGTAGCCTTGCTAATAGTTACATTCATTTCAATTAGAACCATTCATCAACAATCACTCGCTGTCAGGAAATGCACATTTCTGTTGTATTCCTGGGCCTATTGACTGTTCTTCGAACACCTACATGGGGTCAGTATCCCCTGAGTCTGTGAGTTTCAGAATGCTGTCCATACCATGTGTCTCTTAAATCCTGGTGCATGGTGTTTACCTGACAGTCTCCCAAGGCCTCTGACTAACTATATCTTCCTTCTCTTGATTGGACAACTGCACCATTGTTAGTAATACCTGAGTCCTCTAGGGGCCTCTTGGAAGCACCTTTTTGGGGAAATAGTTCTCACAGGTACAACCTCACACTCCTCTGAACTCACTAAAGAAAACATTCTGATATAACAGCTTAGCAAAGAATGGCCAGCAGTCAGTTTTCCACAGCCATGTGTAAGACGGCAAAGTACTCTGGTAATGGTGATATTGGTGGAACTCTTATATTTCAAAATGATGCTTTCTTTAGGAGTTGCAAAACACAATCCATTTCTCTCTCCTATTTGTGATCAAACTTGGGGGCTTGAAGCAATCTTAAATTTATTTTATTTAAATTTGTGTTGTGCATTTTACCTCTCGGAAATGAATAAATTCTATGAGTACAGAAATTGTGTTTGTTTTTTCATGTTCTATGCCTAGTTCCCAGAATAAGACTTATTAATTAGATACTCAACAGGATCTTCTGGGTGAATGAATGAAAGAATCTTGTAACACATATGCAGAAAATAATCACAGCTGGTATCTAGTGAGCGCTTAATTTATGTGCATCTCTGTTCTCCACGTTGTGTGTAGACATACTATTTAATCCTCAAAACACTAGAAGTAATTACTGCTATCATCCCTACAGTGAAGATAAGAACACTGAGTCACAGTGAGTCTCCCTAGATTGAAAAAGGTCATACACCCAGTTAGCTGCACAGCCATTTCAACTAATTGCAGAACCTTTGTTCTTCCCAACTAATCTAGCACAATAACAAGTCCTAAAAATGCAATACATGCAAACGTACAAAAATATTTCATATGTCTATAAAAATTCATATCCATACTCAAGATTGTTGTGAACAGGTAGATAAAAGTGAAAATCATATTTTAAAGAACAATATTCTAATAAGCAGGAGAAAAGCAATTATGTTGTATCTAAGATTAAATGCAGTTGCTAAGCAAGCAAAAACAAAGAAACCGTAACAACAAATGTGCCCTAAGCTTGACATTCAAGGTATATGGAACCATACAATTGCTTTAGAGGTGAAAAATATTCTATTTTTATGGGTGAGAGTCTTATATGACATTAAATTTCACATGTGGAAATATAGAAGACATTGGAATTATGTGATGGACAGTATTTTCATACGAAGTATAAAAGCAGAATTAAAGTACACATTAATGACAGTCAACAAAAAACTGACTTTGCAGAGTTTAGTCATTAGACTTAGTTATGCAAACTACAGCCTTGATAACTGCATAATTCAAGATGAAATTTCTATGCAAATGAAGAATAATATGAAATAAGATGATAAAATAAGGAAAACCATGATATGAGTAACTTGTTATTATTGGAGTAAAAAGAAAAAAACAAGACAGAAGGAATAGCCAAAATATAGGTGAAAAAAAAGTTCTTTAACAAAAGAACTATCAATACAAATGTAAGGAACTGTCACATACCAGGATAAATCAGTTTTGAACAAAGGATCTTAAACAGGTAAGTTCTAGAATCATACTTGAACTACAAAGTAAAGCAGCCAGAGAGTGAACACATTATCTATAAAAGTACACAAATCAGATTTACTTCTATGTTCTACATAGCATCACTAAATATGAGATATATATGGAAAAATATCTCCCATTTTGAAGGGAAAAACTGTGAATCAAGAATATTAAATGAAGCCAAGCTACATTTCATATGTGAAACCAATAGAACAAGTTAAGGAAGTATTAAAAATATATACAGTCCTTATATCATTTTTTAAGAAAAGCAAATGAAGATATGAGTAAGAAAAGAAATAAAAATGTAAGCTCGAGAATGGAGAATTCATGACTAAAAAGACTTGCAGCAAACACTGAAATCTAGAAAAGTGAGGTGTGTGTGTATGTGTACACACATGTATTTATATTTTTAAAGATTTATTTACTTATTTGAGAGAGAGAGAGCATGAGCGGGGGAAGGGGCAGAGGGAGAGGGAGAAGGAGAGAGAGAATCTTAAGCAGGCTCCATGCTGAGCACAGAGCCTCACATGGAACTGTATTTCAGGATCCTGAAATCAGGACCTGAGCTGAAATCAAGAGTTAGCTGCTTCACCAACCGAGCAACCTTTGCACCCCATACATATATACATACATACACACACATGTATATGCATGCACACATACACAAATAATGGTTCTCAATATGGTCATTAAACTTAAGGTAAATGCCAAAACTAATTTTGAATGAAATATATTTAATATAAAATAAATCTTTAAATGAATATAAAATTCATATTCTATCAAAAGAACATTAAAGTGTGTGTGATGGGGAGGGGGGAAAGTGATGTAGGAGAAACAAAAGTCAATATAAACTAGTTGTCTTAAAGAGGTGTGATAGGAAAGATGCCATCTCACTCTTGACACTGACATTTAGAGAAACATAAAGAATACATGGTGGTGTCTGGTGCAGAGCAAAAAAAGGCAGATCAATGAAACAAGATAGAAAATACAAAAACTACTTGAGAATATAATAAACTTAGCTTATGATGAAGGTGACATTTTATATCAGATTGGAGAAAATGATGGATGTTTTAATGAATGCTTTGGGGACAAATGGCTAGCCATTTGGAGAGAAAAGTAACATTAGATTCACACTGCACATCATACATAATAGTAAGTGCCAGATAAATTAAAGCTTTAAATGTAAAAACTGAAACCATTTCTGGAAGAAAATGTTATTGAAAAGGAATCTAATCTTTGGGTAGCACAGCATGTCTAAGCATGACACCAGAGAGGGAAAAAAAGAAATAAAAGCCAAGATAAATAGACCAACACTAGGGAAATTTTAAAATATTTTATTGCCCTAAAATGCACCATTGATAAACTGTAAGAACAAACTGTAAACATATTTGCAATATATACGGCAAAGGACTATAAGTCTCAACATTTTAAAGTTCTTAGAATTTAATAAACATACCCAAATTGAGCAATGGACAAAAACCTGAGAAAATTGTCACAAAAGAAGGAATACAAAAGTCCAATAAACTCAGAAAAAAGAAATAAAAAAACATAGAATGACTTTTGATACTGAATTATAAGTAGAGTCATATATAATATGTATGAATATGTAATAACATTTTAGGAATTTTTTTCTCTTTAGATTATACACCCCCAATTATATCTAAACTTTCATACGATCCATCACCCCAGAGAAACTTATAATCATGGTGCCATTATGGGAAATAAGGAATCCTGAAATCATTTCTTCTCATCCACTGGTCTATCAGGGTGTCTGGAATTTGACCCGACTACAAGTAAAGTGAGTTAGAAGAGCGAGGTTCATTGTAGTCATTAGCTGTCAAACCTATTTTGTCTTTGAATAAAACAGAGGACAGGCTTCTAAATGGGAGTGAACTTTTTCCTTGTATTTGAGAGCCATCCAGGCCTCAGACACATACCTACAGAATAAAAATGTAAGAAGTGAGAATAAAGACAGAAGGAACTCAACTCACATGGATCCTTGCATCACTGCACTCTCCAATATGGTAGCCAGTAGCCACATGTGGGTCCTTAAATTTAAGTTTGCATTACTTAAAATTAAATGAAATTAAAAATTTGGTTTCTCTGTGGTGACAGCACGTTTCAAATGCTCAGTGGTCACCTGTGGCTACCTTACTAAACAATGCAGATAGAGAAACTTACCCTCATTGCAGGAAGTTGTTTCAGATGGAATCACACCATACTAGTCTCAGGTCTCAGTAGAATTAACCACACTGACACAAGGCTGCACTGGACCTTGGGCGAATCTCTGCCACTTATGGAACCTACTTGTTTCCATGTCTGTCTTCCTCACTAGATTTCAAGCTCCCCAAGGGCAAAGGGACATCTGATTTGTCATTACGAACCACAGGAGCCACTTCTTGAAAGATGTTTAATAAATATTTGTTGGTAGTATAGGAATATGTTGATATGATATAGGGAAATGTTTGGAGGAAGATGGTGTATCAAGTATCCTTTAAGAGAGAATAAATGCTTCATCATCCTCTTAATCTTTTATTTTTTTACCAATCCAGAGTGTTAATAGATTTGGAAAGTCTTTGCAGTGAGAAAATAATCTCTTTAGAAATATGTAAATGAAGAACAGACCTTCCCTTCTCCTCAATCCCACATTCCAATTCAAAGCAGGAAAAGGGTATTTCCTTTGCCTTAGTATTTCTCATTTCTGCATTATGATGGAAGCACCAATCTTTGTGTCCCATGCAAAATAAGGGTAAAAAAGGCATTAGGTGCATGATTACATACCAATTATTCTTTATGATCTATATAATCAAATACCATCTGGCGGTTTGTAAAAAATTCTACCATAGTAACAAAAGTTGAATGCCAGAGGCAGCTAAACTCTCACCCACCCAGCAGTGCAATCAGGCCTTTCCACAGACCCTGTGAAACACCAGGTGATTTGAAAATGGAAGCATATTCACTGACTCACTGACCCACCAGCAAATCATTTTCACCTGTGAGTTAAAGTCTGCCCTTGTGAGGATTAAAAACACTAAAAGGCAAGAGGGCCAGTTTCGGCTTAAGGAAGCAAAGGAACTGATAAATTGAGGTGAGTTAAATACAAATGCCGGCTGAATTTGTTGTGATAACTCTCTGCTTATCTTAATTACAGCAATTCTCAAAATTTTGCAAAGAAATACTCTACTGACAAAATGGTATGAAAATATGCTCCCAGAGAACCTGAGGACAGATCCCAGCTGACCTTGTCTTATGTTTCCTTTTTTAAAAAAAATCTTGCGAACTTTCCCTCAACTTCACATTAAATATGTGCTATTTGATTTCAAAGTAATGCTTTAAATTATTTACCAACAGGGAAAAATGACTTACCTGTCTCAGTTAATATAACCAGAACAATGCATACAGTCTTTTTGATTTTAGGAAATTGTGCTGAATTGAAAGGAGCTGACACTGTGTCAGATTTAACATGAGGACAATTTATCTGTTCTGTTTTGGCATATTATATATTTTGTGTACTCAGAGACGTGCCAATACATGGATATAAATAGCAGCATTTTATTTTATTTTTTTTAATGATTTTTTACTATATTATGTTAGTCACCATACAGTACATCCCCGGTTTCCAATGTAAAGTTCGATGATTCATTAGTTGCGTATAACACAGTGCACCATGCAATACGTGCCCTCCTTACTACCCATCACCGGTCTATCCCATTCCCCCACCCCCCTCCCCTCTGAGGCCCTCAGTTTGTTTCTCATAGTCCATAGTCTCTCATGTTTCATTCCCCTTTCTGATTACCCCCCCTTTCTTTATCCCTTTCTTCCCCTACCCATCATCCTAGTTCTTATGTTCCATAGATGAGAGAAATCATATGATAATTGTCTTTCTCTGCTTGACTTATTTCACTTAGCATTATCTCCTCCAGTGCCGTCCATGTTGCAGCAAATGTTGAGAATTTGTTCTTTCTGATAGCTGAGTAATATTCCATTGTATATATGGACCACAACTTCTTAATCCAGTCATCTGTTGAAGGGCATCTCGGGCTCCTTCCACGATTTAGCTATTGTGGACAATGCTGCTATGAACATTGGGGTGCATATGGCCCTTCTCTTCACTACAATAGCAGCATTTTAAATACTGCTTTATAAGCCATAGCTGAAAAACTACTAAAGAAAGAGGCTCAACATGCTGCTGTAGAAATGTACTATATTAAAATGCTCTTATCATTAGTGGAAATACTGGTGTTTGTGTTAACTTCTTTTGAGGTCAAATGGCTAGTGTGATATGATGAGCTGGAGGAATCTCTGATCTAGTGTTGTCTGGTTTGGTTTTTTTTGTAATAAAATCTGATAATATACATTTGATAATATATCTATTTGATATACACATACATATATGTGTAACATGTGCATACAACAAAACATTGATTATCTATGAAAGAACACAAATCAGGTTTACAGGGTTTTCTCTACTGTATCACTAACTGAAAGAAGTGAATGGAAAAATGTACATTATTTTGAGGGGGAAAAAATCTGAGCCAAGAATAAAGGTGATTAATGATGACTCCCTTTATATTTCTACTAACGCCATAAATTTTAACCCTGGCTAATGGATTGAATTCCATTCATAGTCACTAAGAATAAATCTCTCCTTCCAATTCTAAAATTTCATTTTCAGTTTGTAGAACACTAATTCTATACACAATAGGTCTTAATAAGTGCTTTAAATGTGTGAATAATAGAAGTCTTGATATATGCAAAAATTATGTATGGTTTATGCTTTATAATATTTACTGTGTTTCATTTCAAATAATATTTGGTAAACAAACCACATTGGGAGCAATGATATACCGACTCCACCTTGATTTTTACCCTCAGCTGTAATGCATTTTGTTTGTCCTTTACAGGCAATAACAATTCAATCTTGTGTTCAAGACTTTGACTTGTACCTTTCCCTAGACAGGAAAACTTATGGGGATCTAGAACAAGCACTTAATATCACTGCCCATCCTATTACACTGTGGCCTAAGTAGAAGTCTGTTTCCAATTTAACCATCCCATTAAACACACTTTAAAAGAAAGCAGGTTCTTTCAAGTGTGTGATGGATCTGATTTAAGTACCATTTCCATAGTTGGGCCTGTCAAGGGTAGGGGGTCATCCAAGCACACACTGCATATCTTATTTGTCCTAAAGTGATACTGTGCACCACCCTCCCCCAATGCCTACCATTTTTTTATTTGCTTGTTTGTTTGTTTATCAAGCTCTTTGGAAATTAGCATTTTCAACACAGGGACCTGGACAAACAAATGGTCAGAATTTTAAGTACATGCTTTTATCCAGTGTATGATAAAGAATCATCATCATCTTAACATGAGTCACTCAACAAGTTTTTCAACTTATTCTTTTGAGCTTAATTTTTAAAAAGTTGAATGGTCTTTTTCTTTCCTGCCTTTACCTGCCTCCCTTTTGAGTCCAGACATATTTTACTTTGCACAGTCGAGGGATTTACCAAATGTCCCTTCTCCCCCACGTTATACACATTTCATTCCACAAAACAAATCTGAAAAAGACCTTGAAGGAAACTTCAAAAAAAATTGCGTGTGTGTTTTCTTAGGCTATTTTGCAGCCCGACTTCTCTTTTTGAACAGTGATAAAAGTTCCATGGATTTTCATTTAATTTTATATGACTTTTTTAACTGTTGCTCTAAGAATCATGATCTTTGCATTACTATTCAGGGATTCCTATAAAAAAGAGACATCTAAGGTCATTTGCATTGTTTCTCCTCTTACACATATACACACCTTAATGTTGCAGGATTTCTCTGCCTTTAGTGCCCATGGTTCTTGGCCATGCCACTTCGCGGAATGAAGGGGTAGACCAGACGAAGAGCGGTGGGCAGCAAGGCAAAGTTTATTGAGCAGTAGTACAAAGCTCCCAAAGAGGGAGGGGACCCGAGAGGATTGCCCTTGGAGTTTCTAAGTTTAGGGGTTTTCATGAGCTCTTTTGCGGAACCATCTTAAGCAATCAGGGTGTGCTGAGTAGTGCCAATCAGGGCTTTGGTCAAGTATCTGTCCACACATTAGGTTAATGTCTACGTGCTAATGGTCTTTTTTTGCTGAGATCTGGGGGCTTAGGTCTTATCTGACCTTTGCCCATGATAGGGACAAATGCCTTGTGGTTAATTGTCTTATTTTAGGACGTTTTGCAGTAGTCATTTATGCAAAGGCTGCAAAACAGAATGCTAGTGCGGTCCTGTCTAAGGTGCAGAACAGGATATCAGTGCTATTTCACTGTAGCTGTCCTGACTCCATATTTTCTTTTTTGGGGACCCTGGCCCTGACTAGCTTACTGTTCAACAAACTTCTAACATTAAGTAAACATCTATTTACTCCCTATAGTATGCCTCTTGACCACTTCTGCTACTACCACCAATTTACTATTTTTTTTTTTTTTTGCTGAGTTAAATAGCTTCATCTTCATCACAAACTAGGTAATTATAGAGAAGTTCTGGGGGGAAAGGTCCTGCCTACTACACTTCTAGATGATTTAAGGTTGTTCTGCTTTTACAATGTGGTATGCTTTCATTGGGTAAGAGCCTATGCTCCAAAATTCCTTTTTGTAACTTCTGTTATGCTTTAATTAGGTACAGTTTCTTATTTTTTGAAGTGAATAAAGTGGATTTTATTTAATATCTCCCTTCTGAGTGGATCCCCACTAATAGAGAAACAGATTTGCCAATTATGTTTGATATGTGAAGTTTTAATGACACTCCTTTTTGATCCAAGACCCAGTGGAGAGTAAAAGTCAGGGTCCTTTGCTTAGGTAGTGGTTCTCATTACTTTAAGAATATGGGGAAAGTAGGGGCACCTGGGTGGCTCAGTCGTTAAGCGTCTGCCTTTCGCTCAGGGCGTGATCCCAGGGTTCTGGAATCCAGCCCCTCATCGGGCTCCCTGCTCCGCTGGGAGCCTGCTTCTTCCTCTCCCACTCCCCCTGCTTGTGTTCCCTCTCTCGCTGGCTGTCTTTCTCTCTGTCAAATAAATAAATAAAAATAAAAATAAAAATAAAAGAATATAGGGAAAATAGACAGACTTAAGGATCCTTGGGGAATACAGTATCTGCCATAACTACTCAGGCAAGGAATAGCTGTTTTGTTTTGTTTTTTTCAGTGGGTTCCAGTGGCTAAAACAATAATAGATGACACTATAGGACATGTTCTATTCCATCAGGTCACTCCAGAAAATAGCCAGAGAGTACTTTCTTTGGGGCCTAAGGGTATTTCTTTGGTGGGTAAGGATATTAATCTGATAAAGAGAAGAAAGATCTTCAGCCAGACTGCAAATCCACACTAACTCACTAATTCATGCGACACAGTTAGGCTGGGTCTGAGAACCCAGGGGATCTTTCCACAGGACAAGCCAAGAGGGTCCTTGGCTTCACACAGGGTAGAAATTAAAGAGGAGGCAGAGAAAGTGAAAACAGTTTATTAAATAGCGTAAGTGAATAGCAAAGAGAGTGTCTGGGAGACTCGGAAAGGAAAGAATGAGTCTCGTTGTTATATGGGGTTAGAGATTTATATTGGAAAGGGGTCTAGGGTATGTGTTCCTTCAGGAGTCCAGGGTAGAGTCTGATCAAAGCCAAGTGTCCAGTGAACAACAGCTGTTATTCCATAAGTTACCAAAAGCAGGGAGTATTGATGCCAGCATCAGCTGAGTTATGTTTGAAGCTAGTGACCTGGAACAAGTTTGGGGTCTGGCTCTCCTTACACATTATTAGGTATTTGGGGCCTATGACAAAACTCAGAGAATGATTCACTTTCTTTCTTCCCCCTTGAAATTGGAACATAGCTTCTTTGGCTGATTCAGAGGCAAAAATATAGATCATGGGCAAATGGGGCCTCACAGAAACAGCAGAGAAGGAGTCTCTCTAAAATGGAGCCCTTCAGCTTCCCTCCCTTACATTCACACCATACCACTAAAAGGCCATTCAAGAGTTTATGATTCTAACATACTGTCTGTATTAAATTCAGTCCACTGTGACTCTTGGCTTTCTATTGCTGCATAACAATCCACATCGACATTTAGTGGTTCCAAACAACTGTGTTATCTGCTCATGATTAGACGATCAGAGCTCTGCAAGGCAGTTCTTCTGTTGTTCTAGCCAGTAGTTACTCATATGGATACATTCAGCTAATGGGTCAGCGAGCGGCCAGACTCAGCTGGACACAGGGGCAGTTGGGCTTTTCCTTCTCTCCGTGGACTCTCAGGGCTTTCCTTGCATCTACTTGTCTTTTTAGCCAGGTAGAAAGATTTCACACCAGAAGGGCCAAGGATCCCAAGAGTACCAAAGTAGAAGCTGCTGGGCATTTTTAAGTTTAGGCCTGTCATTGGCACAGTCTCACTTCTGTGACATCCTTTTGGTTAAAGCAGATCATGTATCCAGCCCAAATCAAGCGAAGTTGATGACTCAGGGGTTGAATACTAGGAAGTGTGGCTTCTTAAACGTCAGCTAACAGACTACCATAGAAACAAAATCCCCCCTTAACCCAAAGGCAAAGTTTCATTACAATAAAGTAATAGTTATTGAATAGTCTAGACCCCCCAAAAACCCCATTTTTCTGAGAGACTCCTACCAGTGAAAATCTTAGTTTATTGCCTAACTGTGAAAAGTATTAAACCTTAAAAATTAAAATAAGAATTGCTACTAAAGGGGCGCCTGGGTGGCTCAGCGGTTAAAGCGTCTGCCTTCAGCTCAGGGCGTGATCCCGGCGTTATGGGATCGAGCCCCACGTGAGGCTCCTCTGCTATGAGCCTGCTTCTTTCTCTCCCACTCCCCCTGTTTGTGTTCCCTCTCTCGCTGGCTGTCTCTATCTCTGTCGAATAAACAAAAAATCTTTAAAAAAAAAAATTGCTACTAAAAATCACCAAAAAAAATAGTTTGTGTTATGGAAAACTCTTTTAAGCCGAAAGTTATTGTGTGTTTAATTTAATTTAAGCAGTTGCAGCAGGTTGTTGAACTAATTTCTGGGAACCAATTTTTTTTGTGTGTGTATAAGTGAAATTAGAAACAACAACAACACTAGCTCCTAAGTAGACAAACTCATTTTTCTAAAAACCAACTGTGCTAGTTGCCACAAGGGAGTAGGAACAATTATAATTGCAAATCTACTGAGCTAGCTGGTGACATTATCATGTTTTTACTAAAGTACAACACTGCATTTACATCAACATAAGAGTACCAACAATAACATGCGTTATCAGATAATAAAATGAGCAAATTCTCCAATTACTGCACATGACTTACTTTTTCCTACATTTGAAGTGTCCGTATCCTTTCATAAGACTGGGCAATGTCATTGTAATTTTGCTTAAATCAGAAAAATATTTGCAAAATTTTCCCAAAGTTGTTTGAAGCAGTTGACCCCCAAGAAATTATAACAGTCTAACCTAATGATTTCACATGCCTTATAGCTCACCAACAATTAGGGTAGTTTAACTCAGCTTGAGACTTAAACTAACTTGGGGGCTTTTCCTCCCAGACTTGGAAGAATATTACATTTTTCCTACTCCTTAATTCATGTCTTACTCAAAATAATTACATCTGCTTTTCCCAGACCTAGTGGTTATCTATTTAAATAGCTTTTACAGATTATTTTGAGTAAGATATGAATTAAGATCTTAATTAAAGCTATTTTACCCCTTCAACTCAAAGATAATTAAAATAAAATATATATCTAAAAATCTAACTTACCCTATGAAGGAGTAGATAAGGAACATTTCTTTTGTTATAAGGATTCCAGGTTTAAATTTCAGAGCCAGGGTTTCTTCTTCTTTAACTTTGATAGAGTCTTTTGATTCAAGTGTGCAATAACTGACCTCTAATATATACCAGCAACAATTCATGGACTGTGCAAGATGGAACAGCAAGCCAAGTGTAATTTCTCTACTAAACCCTCCTGGAATTTACAAATCTAGGAAGTCCTAGAAGAGGCTTTTTTCTAGTATACAGTTTGTGAATTGAAGTTGTTTTTGTATAGGGAGACTTACGTAATATGAATATCAAAGTAGTTGACACCAAGTACATATTTCCTCAGATTTTAGCAAGGTTCACTCCCTTTCTTTTTCAGGTTTCTGCTTAAATAGTACCTTCTTAAAGAAAACCTCTTTGGTTACTCATCAGTTGCTCCTGGCTTTTGATAGTTATTAGAGTTTATATTCACTTCCTGGTTTCCTAGGGCTGCCATAACAAAGTACCATTAACTGGGTAGCTTCAAATAACAGAGATTTATTGTCTCCCACTTTCAAAGTCTAGAAGTAAGAAATCAAGTTATGGGGTTACTGAATGCTCTGAGGGAGAATCTGTTCCATGCCTCTCTCTTAGCTTCTGCTGACAGCTGGCAATCCTTGGCATTCTTGGCTTGTGGGTGCATCACTCCAATTTCTGCCCCATCTTCATATGGCATTCTCCCTGTGTGTCTCTGTGTCCAAATCATACTCTTTTTATAAGGACACCAGTCATATTGGATTAGGGGCCACCCTAACAGTATGATCTTAACTTGATTATAACTTCAAAGACTCTTATTTCCAAATAAGGTCACATTCACAAGTACCAGGGGTTAGGATTTCAAAATGTCTTTTTTTGGATACATACATAATTCAACTCATAGTAGTGCTGTTCACCAAAAGTTTCCAATTCTTCCCCATATCCATCATTTGAAGCATTACACTTTTTGGCACTTTGTGTTGGAGTGTGAGAGATAAGACATGTGAAACTTCTGGCCAATATGTGATGGAATAGATATCTTTACTTCCAGGACAAAGGATTTAATTGAAGACCTTTCTAGAACTCTCTTTTCCTTTGGACATTGTACTTACCAGTGTTTGAAGTGGTGACTTCACAGTCATTCTGGATTCTGACTACAGAGAGCAGAACTCCCCTGGTTACACCTAAGGGACATGTAGAATGACGAAGAAATAGTTATTGGGGTTTGGAGCAACTATGATTTTAGAGGTAGTTTGTTAGTACTGTCATTCTGACTGATATACCTGGTTGATTTTTTTCTTAGACCCTATATAAAAGTTTATATTATGCACATCTTTTATTATCTTTATTGTCTAATTCTCCAGGCAGAATGTAATCTCAGTGTGACAGAGAATTCGTCTCATTCTCTATTTCATCCTAATGCTTAGAAGAGAGGTCACAGTCACAGTGATAGGTAATCAACTAAAATTTTGTGGATAGATGAAAGAATGAGTAGATGTATAGTAATGGATTATATTCTTCCATTTTTGTCTTTAGCCCTATATTCTTTTGGTTTTATTTTAATTTTTAGTTATTTTGTATTAACCATTATATTTTAACTTCCTAAAAGTCACAAACTTTTATTCATCTTGGATTTTTTTTATTCATCTTGGATAAAGCATGGATTTAGGTGAAAGTCAGTGTTAGAATTGGATCATGGTTTTTATTACTTAAAAGCTAACTATCTTTGGGAAAGGTATTGATTCATAATAAACCATGTTTCTCAACAGTAAGATGAGACTCAGAGAATTGTCCATTATTTAAGAATTGAGTAAAATAATCTAAGAATTTAATAAACTTTATTATTCTTTCTTCTTTATGCTCCATGTGTTTCTCTTCCCCTCAAAATGCCTAGAATAATGGACACCATGTAAAAATACATAAGAAAAAAATTTTAGTTGTAATTATCAATAATTAGAAATAATACTATATTAAAGTGTTTCATTTTTTGAGTTATAGTTTAAATTAATCATTATTGTAATTTCAAATATTGTATTTTCCCATCACATAGTTTCTTTATTACAAACAATATAAGTATCTTTATCTATTTAATACATGAAAAGAGAGGTGGCTAGGAGTTCAAAATCTGAATCTTAAACCAGCAACCTACTACCAATTCAGATTCCAAAGGGCAATATGCGTCAAGAAGAGTCTGGGAAAATGAACCAATGTTATTTCTATTGTTTTATTTATTACTGTTGTCTCAAAACATTATTTATCCTCTTGATCCTAGTAAATTAGGCCATATTATAATGGGGTGCCAAGGGTTACATGTTTAACCTTTTCCCTAATGTTTAGACCAGAAGCTCAGCTAACAGCCTTCTTGAAAACTTTTCCCTAGACTCATTCTTATCCTTAGAATTCTTACCTTTCAGATGGTAAGAAATACCACATAAACAATTCAAGGAAAATACTGCCAAAACAGAGAGACTTAGTAACCTTAAAATCTAGAGTAAAATTGGCCCAAATATACCTTCTCAGTATAAAATACTGAGTATTTTATACCCAATGTATTTTCCATTGTTGCCAAAGCAAATCACTACATACACAGTGACTTAAAACATAAATTTGTTATCTCACAGTTCTGAAAGTCAGAAGTCAGGTAAGCTTTCTGGGTTTCTCAAGTTTGTGGTAAGCGTTCTGGGTTTTTCAAGTCCAAAATTAACATGCCCGCAGCTTGCCTGGGCTCTTATGGGGCTGCCCTGGGAACAGTCTGCTTCCACGCACATTCTGGTTGTTGGCAGATTCAGTTCTTTATGTTTACAAGGCTGAGGTGCCTGTCCTGTTGCTGGCTTTCAGCCAGGAGCCTCTCAGCTCTTTGAAGTTACCTGCATTCCTCATCATGTTGTCCCCTCCATTTTCATATACACCAAATCCTTTTCATAATTTTAATCCCTCTGACTTCTCCTTCTGCTATATCTTCTCTGACTCCATCCTGGGGTAGTTCTCTGCTTTTAAGGGCTCCAGTCATTACATTGAACCCCGCTAGAATAATCTATGATTTTGTGGAAGATAAAAATCAGACCAGTGAGAAACCAACTGACACTCAGAGAAGTAGGAGAACTAGGGTTTATTTTACAACGGCGGATCCAGATGAGCTTGCACTCAAAATTCTGGGCCCCCGGTAACAGAGTTACAGAGCTTTTATAGGGGAGTACAGGGGGTCAGGTTCCAAGGGCTGTGCTGACTGCTGGAAGGTGGGTTAAAATGGGGCGAGGGGATTGCTCTAGGTGGGAACAGTGGTTAGGGCAGAGGTTAGGGCAGTGCAGGAAGCTCACAGTGGGAAGCCTGTCTGGAAGCAGAATGGCTGGTTATCTCTTGCTCCCAGCGGGGCTTCTGGTTATCTCTTGCTATTGCTAATAACTTTCCATCTTCTGGGCCCTGCTGGCCGGGTCCTGCTCTGAGTAATTTTCCTCTTCATGATCACCTCCTTATCTTAAGGTCTGTGATTAATTAAGGTCTCTTAATTACATCTGCAAAGTCCCTTTTGCCGTGTAATGTAACATAGTCAAAGGTTCTGGAAATTATGGCATGGACATCTTTGGGAAGGGCATTATTCAGCCTATAACACACAATTTAAAAATAATACAGAGTAAGCATGAAATTTTTGTCACCATAATCTTATTCTGTTCTAGAACCCTGGCTCAAATATTACTTTGGCCTTAATATCAGCCTTCCTTATCCTTAGAAATGGAACTGGGGGTAAGCTTTGAGTTCACTTTTTAAGCTTGTTAAGATGTCAAAATCCTATAGACTTTAGCAAACATAACCTTTAGAAGAACAATGACAGAATTTGTAAATAAAATTGGTCTACCATTAATACAGAATGCCTTTGAATAATGAATTGGTGATGGATAGATAGTTCTACAAGATCACATGCATATAGGAGCCAAATAAACTTTCATTTTCTTTCATCATGTCCATAAGGATTGGGAAATAGAGACTTCCTTATAAATTGATTATTAGATCATTTCAGCTTTTTTCCTACATGACATTTAAAAAGTGATATTCTGTCAAAAGTTTTAAATTCATCTATCCTTTTAGTTATCATTTCATTTATTCAATATTTTTAACATTTACTCTGGTTAAGCTCTAGGTATTGAATAAGTAAGACAGATACGTACTTTATCCTCAAGAAGCATATAGTGTAGTTGGGATATAGACACTTAACAGATATTTTCATGCGTGATGAATGTGTCATTGGAGAAGTGCAGGATATTATGGGAGTAAATAATAGTAGCATCTAATTTAACCATAAGGTTCAGCAAATGTTTCCCAGGATTTAGATCTCCAAACTTCAAAAAAGTGATGAGTGACCATTAAGGAAGTCATTATCTACACTTTACACGTAGAAAAACAGAGGCACATGCAAAATCTCATGCTAGGACTTGAACCCAAAATCCAGCTCAAAGTTCCTAGTGTTATGTCATGCTGTGGATAAACTATATTTGCAAATATATTCAGTAGTTCAGAGAAATAAAATTTAAAACCTAATTTTTTTTAAAGATTTTATTTATTCATTCAGCAGAGATAGAGACAGCCAGCGAGAGAGGGAACACAAGCAGGGGCAGTAGGAAAGGAAGAAGCAGGCTCATAGCAGAAGAGCCTGATGTGGGGCTCGATCCCATAACGCTGGGATCACGCCCTGAGCCGAAGGCAGACGCTTAACTGCTGTGCCACCCAGGCGCCCCTAAAACCTAATTTAAGGTGATTTATGCAGTCATAAAATATTTAAACTATGTATTAGGGCTAAGAGAGCAGAGAAGCTATCTCAGTGAAGTTATCAGGCAGGTACATTTTAATTATAAAAATAATTTACTATCAGAATAGAAAAAAGAAGATTGGTATAAATTTTAGTGTGAAGAAAACAGTGCTAACCTTGAAAGTTATCTGTTGCTAACTATTCTAAGTATTACAGTTTTTATCCAAATTTCTCTTCATTCTAATAGAGTTTCTTCCATATCAACTCCTCCATTTTCCACAATAATATTGTTACTCTTTATTATTATAAATACAGAGTTTAATTTTTCTATTATAGTTTTAATCTCCTTGCCTAGGCTCTAGCTACTGAACCATTTTAGTTTATTGTTTCCCTTTGATCTTAATAGATTATTATACATACATTTGGCATTTATTTCAGAGTATTTTTCCATTATTTCTGTTCATTAAGTGCAAAAATCTATCTAAAGCACTTCACACAGTCCCTGATCCTATTTTGGTATTTATGTTTGTCATTATTGTTTTTATTTTTAATGTCATTTCAAATAAGTCCTGTTTACTTGCCTTCTTTGGGAAATACTGAATGATCTATTGAGTTTTTCTTCTGGTTCCTATGTTAGTTTTCAGAAGTATGTTTTTTAGGTATTTGGTGATTCACTGCCTGCTGTCACTCTCTACTGGGATGTTGATTGATTGTCATTTAAGAGACAGGTTTATTTGCATCTCAATTTCTACTTTCTAATGAACACTAATTTTACTCTGTTCTTCTATATATATTATATTTTTTAAAGATTTATTTATTTATTTTAGAGACAGAGAGAGTGCACATGCACACCAGTAGGGGGAGGGGCAGAGGGAGAGAGAGAATCCTCAAGAAGACCTGGTTCTGAGTGCTGAGCCCAATGCAGGGCTCTATCTCAGGACCCTGAGATCATGACATCCTCTTTTCTTTTCAATGATTATTGCTTTTTTGATAATTGACCTGATACAAAAGTGAAAAATTATATTCCTAAAAGGTATTCCAAATGTAGGACTCTATTTTAGGAAGTTCACTTCCCAGGTAACATTGCCAGTTCCCATTACCCATCATATATCTTTATTTCCTGATGTTTGTTTGGAGGTATTTCCCAAAAAACAGAAAAAAAAATGGAATTAAAAGTAGGACTGTCATTACTTTGAACAATACTCATGAAATAGAGGAATGGCTGCAGTTGCTTGATAAAAACACATCTTAAATGTCTGATATAAGGGAAAAGCACTGAGAGGAAATGAGTCTTTAAATTTATTTTCCCTCAATCAAGATGGCTTTGTTTTATGAGCACAAGTACATCACTAGACAACTAATTATTTATCTAAATCTTGCTCTCTTGCCTTAAAATATCCTGAAAATTCTTCCCAGATTCTGGCAAAGTATTTCTTCTTGAGTTTATGAACTGTTTTGTGAATTATTCTAACTTTTTATATTTGTCTAGTGTCTTTGTAAGATTTTTCCTTATGAAATTTAGCAAGAAAACACACACACACACACACACACACACACACACACACACACACACCAGGGACCAATAATGCAATGTCACATCATTTGCTTGTGATTTCATGTTTCAAAGTACATTTTGAGCACACACTTAAGCTACTAAATTATTGAAAACTCAATTATGAAAATAATCTACTAGAAATCTGAAAAAGGGTATTTGTAGGCAAAATAATGTGCATTTTTGTCCAAACTTCCCTTTGGGACATGAGGAAGTTTGAGGTTTGTCACTCAGATGCTGGAATGGGACAGGAATGACTCACATTGCATTACAGAGATTTTAAGCCCAGATTGTTCTAAAAGACAGCTGATAGGACCAAAGCCAGATGGAATAACTCAGGATAGACCATTAAGCAAAGGCTTAGATATAGAGGAAGACAGTAAGAGGCTAAATCCAGGCATTTGATATAAAGGAAGAAACTGAGTACAGCAGATCACATGCTAAGAAGGTCGAGAAAACATAGTAAGAGGGGAGGCATGGAGACCCTGCTGCAGTGCCCTTTGAATTATGAAAGCATGTGTGCAGATGCAGCTGCTGAGAATGTCAAACCAACTCAGAGGGGACAAAAACTCTGAACCTACCCTTTAGTTACATATTATCAGTGTGTCTAATTTGTACACTTTAGATATTTTGGCATCCAATGATAGTTTTGAATACTTCCAATACTTCAGCTGGGATAATGATCATAATATATATAGAACAAGATAAAGGACAGTACAGGAATCTGGGCGCCTGGCTGGCTCAGTTGGTGGAGCATGCAACTCTTGATCTTGGGATTGTAAGTTCAAGCCCCATGTTGGGTGTAGAGATTACTTAAAAATTAAATTAAAAATAAAGAACAGTGTATGTATCTGATTTTTAAATTGTTACTTGTCTTTACCTTTATTACTTTCTCTAAGTCTCTGGTCAGCTCAAATCCAATCCAACATTTCTCATGTGACTTTTTGCTTATGATTCTTATTCTATGCTTATGGTTGAGACTTGTTATTTCAATACTAATAAATAAATAAATACCCTTTTAAAGAGATTTATTTATCTATTTTTAGGGAGAGACATACAGAGAGCATGAGTGGAGGGAGAGGGAGAGAATCCCCAAGCAGACTCCCTGTTGAGCACAGAGCTCTTGGCAGGGTTTGATCCCAGAGCCCTGAAGTAATGACTTGAGCTAAAAATCAGTCAGATGTTTAACCTCCTGAGCCACCTGGGTGCCCCATAAAATTCATTTTAATATCTATTTAGGATATTAAATATTCTTCAATCCAGGAATTGTAGACTTTAGAATGAAATAGATTATGACTCCCCTCAAGGTCAGGAGTCTGTCATCCACACTTTTGTATCCTTAAAAGCAACCACTACTTGTATACATTGCCTACTTATCAGTCTTTTTTCTTGAATCACTAAAATAAATTAAGCAATTGTTTGTGAAGTATATAAAACTTAGAAAGTATTTATGCAAATATAATCTCTTTGAATCCTCACTATAGCAATTATTACTGTCTCCATTCTGTAAGAAAACTGAACCCTAAGATCACATTTTTGCTACCATTAATTGTAAATATTTATAAACAAACACAAACATAGAGGAAATTAATCACCATTTAACTATCATCCATTTTTCACATTTGTAAATATATAGTTTCATCTGCTTCAATGTCCTTTCGTTTCTTAAGTCATCATTAAAACATGTTATTTCATAACTTCTACATACTCTAGCATGAATTCCAGAAAATACGGCCATTCTTAGAGAACCAATGTGGTTTTGTCACAACTAGAAAATTAAATAATTTCCTGATATCATCATATACCCAGTCCTTACTGAAATTTCCATGATTATCTTTTTATAGCTGGTTTTTGAATCAGCTCATCTGGGAAGTTTTTGTTGCACTATAATACAGAGACCTTCAAATCAATCAGTTTATCAGAAAAAAATTTAATAATGTGCCTATTTAGGGAAACTACTGAATGATTTGACATTTCACCTCTAATGTGTAGCACTTTGCTAGTGTGGAAGTGACACAGCTCTTCTCTTCCAATGCCCTTGTACCACCAATTCAGTAGTTACGTGATTGCATTGTCATCCACACCAGAAGAATAGCACAGATCTCCTACTGCTTCCCAAAATGTCACTGGAAATAATGAAAAAAAGGAAAATACTCCAAAATCAGCATATTTAGAGCATAGATTTGAAAACACACATACTCAGTCCAAGTCTCCACATAACCTACAATTAGCTTTGTGACATTGGGCAAGTTTATTACCCTCTAAGCCTCGGGATTTTGTTCTTTTGCATTTTGTTTGTTTTCAGTTTTTATAGAAAACAATAGTACCTAACTCACACAGTTTTTTTGAGAGTTGTGTGGTAGATATCTATAGAATGATGAATAGATCTCCTGGCAGAAATTCTCTGCTCAATAAGGTATAGCTCTTATTATTATAGTATTAGTATTCCGTATTCCATATTATAGTTTATTATATAGAATTTTAAAAATATATATCAAAACCAGACAAAGACATCATAAGAAAGGAAAACTGCAGACCAACATCTCTTATGAATGTGAATACCAAAATCCTCAAAAATTCTAGCAAGCCAAATCCATCAGCATATAGAGAATTACACACCATGACCAGGTGGGATTTATCGCAGCCTCAGCAGTGCAATGCTGGTTTAACATCTGAAGATCAATTCATGTAATACATTCTATCAGCATAATAGAAAACAAATATCACATGATCACTTTAAAAGATGCAGAGGGGCGCCTGGGTAGTGCAGTCGTTAAGCGTCTGCCTTGGGCTCAGGGCGTGATCCCAGCGTTCTGGGATCGAGCCCCACATCAGGCTTCTCCGCTGGGAGCCTGCTTCTTCCTCTCCCACTCCCCCTGCTTCTGTTCCCTCTCTTGCTGGCTGTCTCTCTCTATGTCAAATAAATAAATAAAATCTTTAAAAAAAAGATGCAGAAAAAGCATTTGGCAAAATTCAACACCTTTTTTAATAAAAACACTGAACAAACTAGGAATAGAGGGGAACTTCCTCAATCATAAAGGATGTCTGTGAAAAACCCATAGCTAACATCTTACTTAATGGTAAAGGAGTGATGCTTTAACCCTAATTTCAGGAGGGAGACAAAGATGTCTGCTCTTGCCACTACTATTTAATATTGTACTTGGAGGTATAATAAATTTGTACCAAAGAATGAAGTTGGACTCTTACCTCACACCATATACAAAAATTAATTCAAAATTAACCAAAGACCTAAAGTAAGAGTAAAGACTCTACAACTATTTAAAAAAACAAATGAACAAACATAGGAGTAAGTCTTCATGACTTTGGATTTGGGAAAAGATTTTTTTTAAGATTTTATTTTTAAGTAATCTCCACACCCAACTTGGGGCTCGAACTCACAGCCCCAAGATCAAGATTCACATGCCGTAATGACTGAGCCAGCCAGGCACCCTGGAAAAGGATTTTTGATATGATACCAAAAACACAAGGAACAAAAGAAAAAATATAGATAAATAGGACTTCATCAAAATTAAAAACTTCTGTGCTTCAAATGGCACCACCAAGAAAGTGAAAAGACCCACAGAACGGGAGAAATATTTGGAAATCATGTTTGATAAGGGACTTGTGTCTAGAATACATAAAGAACCTTTACAACGCAACACAAAAAGACAGCCCAATTTTTAAAAATGGGCATTGGAGGGGCGCTGGGTGGCTCAGTCAGTTAAGTGTCTGACTCTTAATTTTGGCTTAGGTCATTATCTCAGGGCTGTGAGATCGAGCCCTCATCAGGCTCCAGAGTCTGCTTAAGATTCTCTTTCTCCCTCTCCCTTTCCCTCTGCCCCCCAAACCCCTCTCCCTCTCTCAAAAAAATGGGCTTAGGATATGAATAAACATTACTCCAAAGAATATATATAAATGTCTAATAAGCACATGGAAAGATGGTCAATATCATTTATCATCAGGAAAATGTAATTCAGAACCATAGTGAGGTATCATTTAACACCTACTAGGATGATGAGAATCAAAAAGTGAGGTTACAAGTCTTACAACTGCTGGTGAATATGCAGAGAAATCAGAACCCTATACGCTGCTAGTGGGGGTGTAAAATGGTGCAGCCACTTTGGAAAACAGCCTGGAAGTTTCTCAAATGGTTAAACATGGAATAACATGATCAAGCAATTCACTCCTAGGTAAAACCCAAGAGAAAGGAAAATATATTCCCACACAGAAATTTGTACACAAATGCTCATAACAATATTATTCATAATAGCAGAAAGGTAGAAACACCCCAAAAGTCCACCAACAGACATGGAGAGCTCACGCAATGCTTACAAAAAAAGAAGAAAGCCAACATCATGGATCTTCTTAAAATGGAAGGGTTTCTTTATGATAGAGCGGGCATCAGGGCCACTCCATAGACTAGGCACAGCTCCAACTCATTCCTCCTGGAGAGGCCACACAAAAAAGCTGACACATGAAATGCGCCACTACAACTAGCTTTTGTCACTTAACAGTGCAGCTTTAAGTTATTTAAATTGTATATCTAGTTAATTTATTTGAATAGGTAGACATGATTTCATAGTCTGTGTTGATATATTTTTTTAAACTTTCCACTTTTGGTGGACATGTATGTTTTTCCAAATTCATTTTTTGGCTTTTCAAAAATGCTCAAACAATTTTGTGATTAGGTATTTAAATATATATATATAGGGGTAAATAGTACCTTTGTAGTAGATTAATAGATGTGGTATACCTGAGTCAGAGTATGTGCATCTTTGTTGATACAGCTAAATTTCTCTCCAATTGACTGTACCTGTTTTATTTCCAATGAGTTGTGTTTGACTATGCATGACTATCCACTCTTGCCAACACGACATATTACAAACCATTTTTGGGGGGGTCAGTCATTTTAATTTACATTTTTCCAATGATAGTAAGGCTAGACATCATTTTGTATTTCTTTTATTCATTTAAATTACCTCTGCTAAATTGAATATCTCTTGAAATTTTTAATGGATTTGAATTTCTAAACTAAAATGTAGAGTGTGATACATATGTGTGTGTGTGTGGGCACATACACATCTATATTCATCTCTTATAAGAGTAATTCAGGAAGAAAATATACCAAGCTGTTATATATAATTACTTCTGAAGAGGGTGGTAGGATTTGAGCAAAGTAAGGTGTTAGGAGAGATATCTGGGGTTTTTTTTTTTTTCATTTTTAAAATAAATATTGACATATTTTTTAAAAGATTTGTTTATTTTAGAGAGAGAGCATATGAGTGGGGGGGGGAGGAGCAAAGGGAGAGGGAGAGAGAATCTCAAGCAGATTCCCCACTGAGCTCAGAGCCCGATGCAGGGCTTAATCCCAGGACCCCAAGATCATGATCTGAGCTGAAATCAAGAGTCAGATGCTGAATCAACTGAGCCACCCAGGTGCCCCTAAAATAAATATTGATATTAAAATATTAAAAGAATTAATTTCACCAGGACATTTCTAAAATTAGATATTTTTAGGTATTATTGCATATTATTATTCCATTTGCGTTTAAAGGGCTCTTACATAAAAGACTTACTTCTTCAGTTCTGGGAAATTTTATTACTTTCTTAACTACTTCTCCAACCACCCACTCCCACTTTTTCTTTGTTCTCTCTCTTGTTTTCCTATTAGATGGCTTTTGGAACTCCTGGAACTATTTTCTGGTTTCTTGACTTTTTCTTCTTTGTGTCTTTTTTCTTTTTTTTTAAGATTTTATTTATTTATTTGTCAGAGACAGAGAGCATGCATACACATGGAGGGGGAGCAACAGGGCAGAGGGAGAAGCAGCCTCCCCACTGAGCAAGGAGTTCAATGCGGGACTCGATCTCAGGACCCTAGGATCATGACTTGAGCCAAAGGCAGATGCTTAACCAACTGAGCTACCCAGGCATCCCTTCTTTGTGTCTTTATGACTGCCTTTGGAAAGAATACCTTGACTCTATGTTCCTCTAATTCATTTTCAGTATTTCCATTTTACTAGTCATCCCCTCTATTAAGGTACAGTTTCTTTCAGTAAACACGGTTTCAATGTCAAAAAGAGAGTTAATTGCCAATTTTTTCCTCGATAATCTGTTCCTTTCTACCCATAAATTTCTTTTCTGGGGGTATTAATTGTACTTATTTCAAAATTTCCTTCTGTTTACCCTTGGGGTTAGTTCTACTTATTGTTTTTTTTTTCCTCAAATATTTGGTGATTCTCGATCATCTGTTTATGTTTATAGATGAAAGTAGAGAGGTTCATCAGCCGAGTTGGTTAGAAAATATTTTCTCAGCTTGAATGATAATGTCTGTGCCACTGACAATCAGTGTAATTTTTATTACAGTGTCCCTGGCTTTAGTGTTCTCCCAGTATGCTAGAGTCCATCTTTGTCGATTTTCCTTAGGTTATGCAAATGGCTTGTTTTCTAGCAACATGAGTTCTCAACCCTGGTAGTGTTGTATATAGTTTTCTCAAGGGCATGTTTTTGGATTGTGGTTGTTTCTGACAATCAGCTTCATCTGCTATTTGATTTCAGGGATGGATGCCTCAAAATTGCTGTCTATTTATTGAAGAAAATACTCTTCCTAGACTTACTGTGAATGCGTGCACACACACACAAATACACACATGCTTCTTAAAAATGACCGATAAATATGACAGAATGTTCACGGGATCCCATATAAGTGACTATATGTACATATATTTGTAAGTGAGTTGAACACAAGTGTTCAGTCCTCACATGGGCTCAAACTCTGAGTATTCACCATTTTCATAAACACTATTAGTTATAATTGAATAAATATGCTAAAATATAAATTTCCTTTTGTAAATAAAATGTGTTCAAATGATTGCTTTTTCCTTTTAGCCAGTGTAAAGGGGAACCGTATTTTCCTTCCTTTGTTTATTGCTTACTCTCTTTTTCATTCTTTGCTTTCTTTTCTCACCTTTCCATCATTCTTCATTTCCTGTCTACTCATCTCTCACCAAAAAGGAGGGGGAGGAATTCTTTCACATTTTAAATGTAAATAGGGGGTGCCTGTGTGACTCAGCTGTTTAAGTGTCTGCCTTTGTGATCCGGGGGTCCTAAGATTAAGCCCCCCATCGCATTGGGCTCCCTGCTCGGAGGGGAGATTGCCTCTCCCTCTACTGCTGCCCTCCCCCTCTGCTCATGCCCCGTCTCTGGCTTTCTATCTCAAATAAATAAATAAAATCTTTAAATTAATTAATTAATTAATTAAAATAGAAATGATGACTCAAAACTGATTCTTATTCTCTATGTCAAATTCTGTGGCTTTGTTTTGAGTAGAACTTCAGAATTTTGCCTGGGCTCTCTGAGCTTTATTTCCCAGAAAGGAGAGTTGCGATAGAAAAGTCTTTCAGTCATAGATTGAGGAATTGATAAGATTTTGTCATCCCCTTTAAATAGAGTATCAAACAATAGCTTTAGATATATATTTATAGTTTCATATTTTAAAACTGTTTTAAATCTCTTCTGTGAAATGTCTTCTATACCTTGCAGTAGTGTGTCTTCATTTCAAATGCTTGGCATAAAGTGTAATTACAGGGATTTTACAGCATGTTTCTCTCCCGGTTCTCTTCTCCCCAAGTTTACCTTAGTAGCAGAGTTTGAGCCCATTTCAGTTGTAATCAGAAGTGCTTGAACAGACAGCCACTGAAACGCCTCCAATTTACCCAACAGAGAACTTTGAGAGCTAAGAACTTTAAAACTTCCAAAGTCTCAGGAGTTTTTAATTCTTAAAATTAATATTTTCCCTAGCATCCTGAAACGTGTACATCTGCTAGTCTGAATATTTTAATGAGCTAATGTCTACCATATGCCAAGTGCAATCTGCACTCACCCTTCTCTGGTGTCTGTAATACTAACTGCTTAGCAGGCATTACCTTCAGCAGTCACAATGATAAACATGCAGTTTGCTATGCAGCACCCGTTTGTCACGCTGACACGTAAGCATGGAGAGTGACTTTCCTCTCCCCTCAGCTCTGGCAACTGGTAAAGCTTATTAACATGGCTGGACCATTTTTAATCTCCTACAGTTCCTAGTTTTCTCAGCTAATAATATTCCTATGAATACCTGCCATAATATTTGATATTTCTCCTTAGTATTTATCAAATCCATTCTTTTACCTCGACTTCCACTAGTGCCCCCGTGTTTCAGGAAACTGTCAACAGTCACCTGGATCACTGGGACAGCCTCCCAACGTCTCCACTTCTAGTTTCGCAGCCTTCAATCTACCCCCGCCATATTGCATTGCTATCAGAAGAGTTCATCATGCAGCAACCTTATTGTTACTCTTTGATTCATTCAGAATTCCTTAGCCTGGCTTCTATGACCTTGTCATTGAAACATTTTCTTCTCCAACTTCATCTTTCGTTATTCTCTACTTCATCTCTTCAGATTCAAAATGCATGAAAACTGTAGTTTCCCTCTCAAAACATTCTTTTCTCTGGGCTCTAAACATTTGTATATGCTGCTGCTTCTGTTAAAAATGCTTTCCCCAACTTGCCACTTTTGCCAAGAAATCCCTTATCATTAGCTGATGCCTTTTCTGTGTGAGAAGTACCCAGCATTCAGCATACTTTGCTGTGATTGCTTACATTCTTCTACAATTGAAGGTAAACTGTTTGTAGGTCAGGCTAAGCATTATTCACCATTGTTTCTCAGTCTTTAGTACAGCTTTGACTTGAAGAAGGTGCTCACTAAATGTATCTATAGGATGTTATTTAGAGTTAAGCGTATTTCTGGAGTTATATCGTACTTGAAAATCATCTGAATAGGTACTAAAGATTCCCTACCCAAATGAGTTTCTTTATATTTTATGAATGGATTTAATTACAAAAATATTCTTCATGATCTTATAAGACTCTGTGTTTAAGTCTGATTTAAATAACCACATTTTGTGGGAATAGTACAATGTTTAATAAATGATAAGTATCATGTGCTAATATAAGAAATGAACATTTGAACAACTACTGGAATAATAGTATTGAGTTTACACTATCTTTCAGGGAATGTGCTCAATATTAGAGCTACAAATGTAAATAAAACATGATCTTCATTCATTAAGGACGCCAGGCCAGCGTGGAGATCTTTACTCACAAAATAGTCCCGATAAGTATAATAGTGATACTGATTGCAATGCTGATAATTACAGTTTAGTTAATATTTAATGGGGCCTCACTGTAGGCCTAACTCTCCTCTAAGTATCTTCGTTGAGTGTAGTGACTCATATAATATTCACGGTAACCTTATAAACTAGCTTCTTCTGCTTTTCCCATTTCAATGACTGCTGCTACATTGGAGTGGTTTGAGAAAAGACTATGAAATGAAGGAAGTGTCTATTCAACTCTGAATAAGGTTTGCTATGAAGAAGAGCAGAGAAAGACCATGGTAAGCAGGAGATGTGGGAATAAGGTGAGAGGCATAATAGATAGTAACATAGGAAATGTTTGTCTGGAGGTAGGATGAATAAAATTGAAGTTTTGGAGGCAATATTATTATTTCTGATGAATGACAGTAGTCAAATAATTGGGTAGTGACTGATACATACGCAGAAAGATACAAATAATTATTTGCAACTGATTGTGGTAAATACTCTTGTACAGGGTTGATTGCTAGATAATGTGAGTGAAATGGAGATGTTAATGAATTCCAATCTTTATATATTACTTGTCATAAGGCCTTACTTGGCATATAAACAGATAACTGCTCTGTTCAAAGTACATTTTTAAACACCATATTATCTAAATGTAGGGCTATGTACATAATAAAATTTTGAAATTTGTCCTTGAAACTAAAATATCGATATGGGTTTATCAATTCACAACACACATTTATATATAACAGACATTATTTAGTTCCAGCACATTAACATCTTTACACAACATCTCCATTTAAGAATGAGCTTTCTTCTATTTTACTGGACTTTATTAACTAATTTGTCAATATTGTCAAGCACACACACACACACACACACACATAACAAAACACACACGTACAACCATTTGGAGAAGACTGATTTCAAATTTACGAACTCCTTAAATTTTCTAGCACATTTAAGAGTTAAAAAAGACCTGGGGGGGGCGCCTGGGTGGCTCAGTCATTAAGAGTCTGCCTTTGGCTCAGGGTGTGATCCCAGAGTCCTGGGATCTAGCCCCTGCTTTGTGCTCCTCCACTGGGGGCCTGCTTCTTCCTCTCCCGCTCCACCTGCTTGTGTTCCCTCTCTGGCTGGCTGTCTCTCTCTCTCTCTGTCAAATAAATAAATAAATAATCTTAAAAAAAAAAAAGGCCTAGAGGGTTTCAGGGACTTGCTTTAAATGTCACTTATAGTTTGTGGTAAATTTCAATCTCCTCCAGTTTTCACACTGGTGTGTACCTGAATCTTTTCCCAACCATGAGTTCTCTTACTGGAAATGAAAAATACATGTGGATTCATTTATGTATATGTTTTCCCTAGCAGTAAGACTTGTACCTAGAGTAAATGTGAGGAAGTCTGAGTTGCACTAAATGAGTCATTGCTCTGCAGACAGACTCCTGAAATGGGAGGCACCTCTGAGTCACTTTCATTTTCACCTTTGTTCTTCTGCCTGTGGCTTGCTAGCAATCAGGCACATTCACTCTCTCTCATGAAAATATATTGTTGTTGCCCTTCAGCTCTCCCCTCACAGCTTGGAAGCCCCACAAGACATTTAAAAGACAAAGATCAATCTGGCTTTTAGATTGTTAGAAGATTGCATTAACCCCTGATGCACATTGGTATCACATCAGGAGGTGATGGACCTCTGATCTTAAGGTTTTGAATTTGCCTTTTTTTTTTCTAAAGAACGTATGATCCGGGTCACCCTATACATTCCCTTAAGAGCCTCTCTCACATAACAATCAGTTTAAACCCACTGAGTGTCCAAGTGAATCCACAGATATGCAACCCATTATACCATAGAAAAGAAATCTACTGTGTCATGCTTTTGTAGCCACACAATTGCACATCTTCTGCAAAAATAAGCCTAATATCACCACTTGACAGCCACTATACCTTCTTCATGGAGCTAGGTATGTTGATTATACAGCACTAATCTTTAGTGGGACAAAAAATTTTAAATAAAAGAAAAACTTCAGCCGAACAGAGTGAGGCTCCCCTGGCACAAATTTATGTTATGCAAATCATATCTAGTTACATATATCCTCTGGAAAAATAATACCAGGTTTACACAGAAATTATACAATTTAAATAAACAAATCTGCATGGGAAAACTCTCTAAATGACTGCCAAAAGATAGGCTACACTGGAAAATAAGTTTGAAAGATTCAGAAGGGTCCTTTGTCCTTAGAGTACATTTTAAAGCAATACGGTTCACCATACTCCATTTCAAATGTTTCCTTAAACCCCTATAAATAAAATAACTCAAAAAAATGAATTAATAAAAAGAATTAAACAAGTGAATTAAATTGTTTTAGTTGAAAAAATGCTCTGTGAAAGAGAAAGCCAAAAGGCAATGAGCTCTCTATTCCACAATAACAGTTGTCTCTTTTCTTTTATGCATAGTCACATGGTGCTTAGGTAGTACACACAATATGGAGCATGAAGTAAATAAACTATGAAGCTGTCAAAAAGGTGGAAAACACCATAAAGCCACCTGTGATGCTCAGACTCCAAGAAATGATTCTTACTGTTACAGAGAAAGAGAGCTGCAGTATCACTCAGCCATTTCTATTACCTTGAAATCCAAGCAGACTGAATATGCCAAGCAATTTATGGGGAAATGAGTCCTTCTCTAGAAAGCAGGTTATTTATTACATGGTACCTTAATATTTTGCTTTAGCAATGTCCAAGGACTCTCTTGGTTGCTGTTATAATAAGCAGGAAACTTAGAAAAGAAACTTAGAGATAAAGCATATATTAAAGACACAGGTTCCAGAATGAACAAAACCTGCTCCACTGGCAGCAGACAGGTGATGTCAGTGAGGCAGAGCTGGAGACAGATATTCAGACTTTCATGTGTCTTTCATGGTTCATCTATCTCATAGATCAATACTGTGTAAGGTGTTGTTTTTTGATGTTTTAAAATTTATCCTCTACAGATACTTTTGTGGTCTCTACAAGGATCCCAAATAAAGAATCCTTTGAAATATTAGATTTCTGGATTTTCTGGATGAGTCTTAATGTTAGTGCCCCCAAATAAACACAACCACAGGATACTAGCGACATCCTCAGAGTGCTGGCTTATGAAAGTCACACATGCCCATGGTAGAAATTTAGAAAATATAGATAAACAAAATTAAGATAGTAAAATGATCTGTATTCTCTCCATCTGGAAATGTTGGTGTAAATCCATCCCATCTTTTTTGCCATCTATGTACATTTTCTATTAACTTAGAATATTAACAAAGTATACTTAAGACTGAATGCACCATTCCATTCATTAAATGCAAATGTTATATATCGATACTATTAATTCCTCAACAATATACAATCTTATATATCATTTAAATTTTTAAAAATTACATGTTAATAAATGATGACCCCCTAGGCATGTGAGCAAGTAAATGGGTGATGGAAACACAGAAATTGATGAAGGGAAAAATATGATACTTTAAAAATATGCACATATATATTTTTTCCTCATATATATGTTTATGAGAAAGAAAACCTCTGACTGGATTGTTTGCAATGAATAGAATAATACTTTTAGAAAGCTCTTTGGGATTAAGAAAATTGTAATTCACCAATAAAGAATTTAGATTTAATATTATAACATATAACAAAATTAAATCTATAAATGTTTCAGTGATATAGATAGCAAGAAAATGATAAGAGATAGAAAACATTTGGATAGAGTAATAGACTGAAAAATGCTGCTTAGCATACAAATAACCTGCAACTGGAAACATAGATGTACAGAGTTCATCAAAACTTCAGGAGACTGTTGTAGATAATGCTGCTTTGCTGGTTATCAGTCTGTTAAGTTTTCTGTTCCTGTTTCAGTTTTGGTAGCTTATATGTTTCTAGGAATTTATCCATTTCTTCAGGTTGTCCGATTTGTTGGCATATAGTTTTTCATAATATTCCCTTATAATTCTATTTCTGTGATGTTGCTATTTCTCCTCTTTCATTTGTGATTTTATTTATTTGGGTCCTTTCTCTTTTCTCCTTTGATGAGTCTGGCTATAAGTTTACCAATTTTATTAATTTTTTCAAAGAACCAGCTCCTAATTTCATTGATCTGTTCTATTGTTGTTGTTGTTTTTAGTTTCTGTCATTTATTTCTGCTAACTGGAAGCTAAATAAAAACTTTAAAAAAATACAGTAGACCTTCAGGAGGCAAAGTTCCAAAATTTCTGGAGGGAAGTATAATGTGAAATTGTTAGCATGTGCCATGGTCTGCATAAAAATTTGACAGTAAATAAAGGAGGAAACACTAATATATCTTCCTGCTACATGAAAGAATACTGAATATTTGTGAAGATAATTAAGAATATGTGTTATTTTCCTGGATAGGTCTTCAGCACCTGAGACTGGTATATTATAATATTCCCCATTGACTGTATATTCATTTGAAAGGGGGAAATTTCTTTAAGGCAGCAAAAATCAAGCTAAATATTTTTGGAGTGAATGCTTCAGTCGACTTCAAGAAAAATTCCATAATATTCTAGAATCCTAAACATTTTTTATTTTGTGAGAAAGGGAAATTAATCTCCTATTCCTTGAGTTAAATTTTAAAAAAATGAATATCTTTTCCTAGTTGAGAACATGGTTAAAATATGTTTAAGTTGGGGCACCTGGGTGGCTCAGTGGGTTAGTCGTTTGCCTTCACTCAGATCATGATCTCAGAGTAATGGGATTGAGTCCCAGACTCCCTGTCTGCTCCTCCCTCTTCCTCTGTGTTCTTCCTTCTGCCCATACTCTCTCTCTCACTCTTGAACGCTCTCTCAATAAATAAGTCAAATATTTTTTTAAAAAATTAAAAAATAAAATATGTTTAATTTGTTAGGTTGGACATGATTTAATAAAAAAAATGCATCAAAAATTTTTCTAAATCTGTACAAGGCTCTTATTCACTTATTGTCATTCTATACTTACATTTGAGATTTTATTTCCTTCAAGCAAGATTTTATTCCTTCAGTTCATGGATCAATATTTGGTCAAAGCATTCAAGAGCTACCAAAGAAGGCTATTAGTTTAATTATATAGCAGATTTCATTAAATAATGATCTTTAATTTACATCAAAAGGATAGGTTTTGCCTTAACAAAAATTAGGTGATTGGTTAATAAATTAATCAATGCAATCGATTAAACATACTAGAAACTATGGAATGAGGTCACATATAGTGTTTAAGCTTTCCCTTCATTGACAGTAGATTAAAACACTGAAACATCCACAAAGCTTTGAGATTGTGCATTAAGTCAATTCAAACCCCCTTCCTACTAGACACTTGCTCTCAGGAATCATCAGAGAAATACTTCAAAGCATGGCTGACATCACTGAGTGATGATGTGGTATAAAAGAAAGTTATGGGAATAAATATGAGGCTGACTCCAAAACACTTGAGTTGAGCAATTCCTTATTCCAGGCTTCAAACCTCCCTGATGAAGCAATGGAAATCAATCATTTCCTCAGCATGAAGCTTGACCTTCAGAAAAGGGTTGAATGATTTGCTGCAACTTTATAAAGAGGTACAAAGAGACCTTCATGAATAGTCCACTCAGATTATAAGTCATGTTTTTTACTTAAGTGATCTTGAAAGAACCTTCAAAGGAACAGAGATCAGAGTCTGATTAAAATAGCATCTGATTAGCCATCCTTGACTCAGTATTTTCAAAATTTCCGCAAATATATACCAATGAACACACAGAAAGAGATAAAATCGCATCAAAATATTGAGAAATAATAATGACAAGTTTTTCACTAGATTCTTGAAGGAAATTCTACTAAATTCATGACCTGTACAGTTGAATAAAGAATCACAAGTCTTAGAAAATTGGTGATTTAATGCCTAAGAGAGACCAAACGTGTCCCCCAGAAAGAAGGTAGGGAAACCTACTCTTCTACCACTCTACGAATCCTGATTCAAAGGCTCAGAACAGCCTTTTCTCTACATCTACACCCAAAATTATCACCTGAAGGGAATATTCAAATATACATTCCTAGCCCAACCCAAGAAGTTTTAAGTAAAAATATATAGGTTTAGAACATAGAAATAAACATTTTCAGTAAACATGCTAGATGATTCTTTGCTACAGTAAAGTTTGAAAAACACTATTTTATATCATAATTCTTTTTTTAAAAAGTAAAGTTTAAAAAAGTAATGTACAAGTAGTATAAACTCTGACCACATGAATATGACAGCAGTAACATTTCTGCTGCGTTTCCCCCACCTGCCACCACCATTTAGCCCTTAGATTCTGTTTATATATAGATTTCATGAAAACTTTATCTATTAATGTTGACTTGGAGACTCCATGAGGAATCTTTATTTTTTAGTACTTCTAGGTAAAGTCCAATCAATTTGGTATTCAAGTCCCAAGAAACAATTAATTTAACATTAAGTTACAGAGAATAAATAAAGATTAAAAGATCATCTGAAAATATATGCTTTGATAGAAGACTTGAATTTGTCAGAGACCCAATTTAAGACCAGGAGTAGCAATTTCTTATTATCTAAGCAAGGAAGTGAGTTTGGTTGTAGTTCCCCTCCGATTAACAAAATTAGAAGGGCCAGCTATCCCTCAGCTTTATAAGAAGATTATTTGCCCAATCTTAATCATGGGAGAAAAAATATATGTATAAAGCCTTCCTCGTGATCAAATGGGTTTTTATTTTTATTTATTTAAATATTTTTTAATTTTTATTTTTTTAAAGATTTTATTTATTTATTTGACAGAGAGAGACACAGCCAGCGAGAGACAGAACACAGGCAGGGGGAGTGGGAGAGGAAGAAGCAGGCTCCCAGCGGAGGAGCCTGATATGGGGCTCGATCCCAGGACTCTGGAATCACACCCTGAGCTGAAGGCAGACGTTTAACGACTGAGCCACCCAGGCGCTCCATCAAATGGGTTTTTAACCATGATCTATAGTCAATGTAAAGACTATGAAAAGAGACTATGTGGAGACCCATGAAAAGAGCTAAGTCTCTGGGATCTTCGTCTCTGGACCATGTCAATACACTTTCAACTACAGTTGTGATTTCATTGAAAGCATATATTAGAAAATTCACCGAATGTAAAATTCTTGGTGTGATAAAGTATTAGCAAAACTTAAGGTCATAGTTCTATAGCCCACCCACACCTTATCCATGCCGTCCTAGTTAAAGCATTTCAAACTAGTTCATAAAGATAAGTGCAACTACAGGCATTCTAGAAAAAGAATGTTTACTGAGACAATTCTCAGGGATGGATCACCCTGATAACAAAGATTGTGATGAACTATTTCTTAGAAAATTTCAGTTAGTCAACAATATAGAGCAATTGGAATGCCATTATTCAGGTTAGCTAGAGGCAACACTAGTTTTGGGCAAGAAATACAGTCAGGATACTTCATGACAGAATGTGCTTTCTTTCTTTCTTTTTTTTTAAAAGATTTTATTTATTTATTTGTCAGAGAGACAGACAGAGAGCACAAGCAGGTAGAGAGGCAGGCAGAGGGAGAAGCAGGCTCCTCTCTGAGCAAGGAGCCTGATGCAGCATTCAATCCCAGGACCCTGGGATCATGACCTGAGCCCAAGGCAGCCACTTAACTGACAGCCACCCAGGGCATCCCCAGAATGTGCTATTCTAAATGAGAGCAGCATCTCCCCTCTCCTGTATTCCTTCCTGCCCAACCCCAACTCCCACTGGTTGGCCCTGAAACCAAGAGGACCAGGAAGAGATCTAGAAGGAATAAACAGATAAACAAATGTGAAGCCAACCACCCCCTCCAAAACAACAACAAAAGCATACATCAAAACTTGTATTTGGTAACATCATTAAAGAAGTAAATCAGTTTAATTTTACTTATTGTGGATGTGAATATTTTCAACAACAAGATATCTCCAAAAGTATCTTTGGATCAATCCAACTAATCATTTGAGAATCAGAAGTGGAAATTTTAAAACTGGTTCATGTCCATGGGTAAGAAGATTTGTATTCATGAAAGATGTGTAACTTAGATGAATTATATGTTTTCTCAGACTGGTTCAAGCATTGTCTGAATTTAAAACAGGCTCAAAATTGGTGCCTCTTAAATGTGAGTTGGGTTCTCTTTACTATAGAAAGACCTCATAAATCTAGGTGTGTGTGAGATTAGTAACTTGGAGTGCATAATAAGTACCTGAATGAATAAAAAGGAAATATAATCTGTGGGGAGTAGGCAGAAAGGGCAGGGATACTTGTGTGGAATTAGGACAATGAATGTGTTTAAAACAGCACAACCTTTCCACACCCCTTCAACTACAGTCGCAACCTACAATGCATCAAAAAAAAATGAGGTTAAATAAAGAGCTGTGTTACAATTTAAATGTAAGATTTATCACTAAAAATGCCTTGAATGCCATTAAATATATTTTGATGAATTTTGAGACCCAGAGTCTAAATAAAATGCATACATGTGGATATAAAGCAAAGGTATATATGCATATGATAAATATTTGCTTAAAAGTTAATTAACCTAATTGAGGACATAAAGAAAACTTTCCTGGAGAAGGTACAATTGAGATTTCTCTTGAAATATCAGTAACATTTCAACATGTAGAGTTGACAGATTTCAGAAAATGGAAACAACACAAGTAAAGACATGGCTATAGGAAAAATGGAGCCTAGAAAAGTAATTCCAAGGTAAGGCTAAAAATAGGTATATGTGACTTAATTCAGTGAGTCAAAATAATCAAAGGGTGGGACCACCAGAGGCATGCAAGTAACGTGCACAGATCCCAGCTAATGGGCATGGCCACCCTCAGAAGGTAGCCAGCCAAGTTCTAGGCTCTCGAAGACTTACTAGCTTAGTCAACTGAATGGGTTAAAATGGAAGAATGCTGTAAGAGAGGTGCAGGGTAAGAGCTGAACTGGCAAATAGAGCCATTTTAGTCCAGACACAGCAGGAAAAAATCAGCATCAGGGTAAAAAGTGCTACGGTACATTTTGGAAGTGGGAAGTGGGAAATAAGCCTGCCAGAAAACGTCGGTTTAAACCATGGGTCTCATCTCTCTTTGGTCCCATCTTGTGCATCTTAATGTAGCTCTGCTCAAGGATTCTTACTTGACAAGATTCTTTGGAATAACCATGTTATTGTATTTTTCCTATTACTATAAAATTCTAGTGAGTCTCATGCAATTTGTTGTCAGATCCATGAGCACTAAGGAATTAGAGTTACTATGAACTAATGACGATTATAATGTATTATAATAACTGTAGTATCAGAATCGTTTGATTTTGGAATACAAGTGTTGGTTTGTATCGACTTAGTTAAAATTTAATGCAATTCGATCATTGATTATAAGCCCTATACATCTAATCAATTTGTGCCTGGAAACAGTAATCTGGGTAGGATTCTTAAATTTCTTTTATCTTAGAAATACTTTCTAAAACCTTGGATTCCCCCAAATTTTACTTCATTTCTTTACTCTCCTTCACAGGGAAAACTTGACAATAATTTGTCTACATGTTACATAATTCTTCAGTTTCATTCAATCACAAAGGTCTGCCTATTCTATTTCTCAGCCCTATTTTCCAACCGTACTCACCTCTCCTCCAGCTATATCTGTCGAATGGGCTGCTATCCTCTTTGCTCTGGGATTATCGTAATAGCTTCCCTACTGGTTCTACCTGTCTCCGGGCTTGCTCCCCTGTAATCCGCTTTCTAAACCGTAGCAAGAATAATATTTTTTTCCCTGAAACTAAAATCTGATTATGTCTTCACTTATTTAAAATTTTGTAATAGTGTAAACTTCTCAGTATACCCCAGCAGGCTCTGAAAACCTGCATCCCTCCAGCCAGTTCTCTCACCATTCCTTTGTCACACCCTACCTTCTAGCCAGAGTTGTGTTTTACTTATTGGAACAGGCTGTGCTCTCTCACATAGCCCCTCCATAATTTGGAGCCCTTCGGTTCTAGCTGCCCCACCTAAATCCATCCTATTCTATACGACTCACTTAGGCATCACATCCTGCAGTCTCATAACACCCCGCATTTTCCACATTATAGAGCTTACTGCTCTCTGTTGCAATTGCCTCTTTATATCACCATCAGACTCTTAATTCTAAGGGGCAGGAGCAGGATCTGTCTTATCCACTAGGTAAGTTTCATCTCCTAATACCAGTATTTAGTAGGACCCAATAAATGTTTTTTAACTAAATGAACAAAAGAGTGGGGACACAGAAAACTCCTTCAGGTGTCAGTGACTATATTTTACTCAGCATCAACTGAAACAAGTATCAATTCCAATAATGTGATGACATTTCAGAATATGATGACCATAAAGGACAGAGAAACCGCGACAATATTTAAAACACACACACACAAACCATAAAGTGAAAGGCTTCAAATCACAACAGATGGTTTAATTGCATTTGTTTGCTTTGGGTAAATCAAAAGACTTTTCCAGCTCTATTACAATTATTATAAAAGTTTATAAATACTAAGTGCTAGATCTAAGAATAAGTAGGCTGAAGTAACTGAATGTGAATAGGAACAAACACTATCAAAAGTCTTCCCTAAGAAATGCCATTTAAAGGTCAGCCTTACTCTTTGCTTTTATTTTCTTTGGATTTAACAAACCAAACATTATTGCAAGCTGTTTCCCAGAAAGTAAATGCAATCGCTCACAACTCAATGTCCATTAAAGATGAAAAAATATGCACTTTTACCATATATCATATACTACTACCTACACCTTAGTTTCTACTTTGATAACTTTTCTGTCTCCAAGTCCTTTTCAGTGGAGTTCTTACATGGAAGATAAACCATAGTCTATTTCATCAGGAGTCTTGGTTAGATGAGGAATTAGGAAGCTACTCACCAATTAAAGAGTTTACACAAATTATTCCTCACACAGTACAATGAAGGCTCGACTCTGACAGACTGTGCACATTCATTTAGATTTTCAGTGACTTGGTCTATGGCTATCTTCGTTCAGATGTTGCACTCACATATTCATAACTTGCCCACTCAATTTCAAAGATTGCCATCCATTTCATATATATATATATATCTGGGTAGACATTCCCACACATAAGGACCTGAAAACAAACCTTAAGTTTTTCAAAAGTTAATTTTCTTCTAAAAACCTTCATTGGAAATTTGTTAGAGTACCAGCCCTTTTATATCACCTTGTATCACATTATAAGAATAACAACAGGTCTGTGCTGCACTTATTAAATAATACCAGACATTACACACGTAGTTTGGTTAAAACTCTGCATACTTCAGGGAACACACTCAATCTTTATCTTGTGTTCTTAAAGCTAGTGTGTCACCCATAGATCTATAGTCTCTCAAAGTTCTATGAGTATTACATAGAAACCTGCTGTTTATGCTAATTAAAGGTCATTGCTTCTGCTAACTTCAGTTATCTCCCAGAACACACTCATTAGCGAGCACGGTCACTTAAGTCCTAGGTGTTTGATTTGTAGTTAAACATTTTCATACATTAGAGTTACAATAGTTAAAGTTACTGACCTTTAGAAGCAGGTGAATTTGACCTGGGATAGAGGAAGCTATTCATTCCTAGATTAAGCAAGCATAACTTTTTTTAAAGATTTTATTTATTTATTTGACAGAGACAGCCAGCGAGAGAGGGAACACAAGCAGGGGGAGTGGGAGAGAGAGAAGCAGGCTCCTAGCAGAGGGGCCCAATGTGGGTCTCGATCCCATAACGCCGGGATCACGCCCTGAGCCGAAGGCAGACGCTTAACGACTGAGCCACCCAGGCGCCGCTCAGCAAGCATAATTTTTAAAAACATGACAGTTAAACATGACAGAGCAGTTTGAAGCTTTGGGGAATGAAGGCAAGAAGATTTTAAATCTCTGTATTTAAATAAAGGTCTCATGGCTTCTGCACCCTGATTAAATTAAATCGGCTGCCTGTAAAACATACTTGCATGCTTGGCATTACCAATTTACTTTCTACTTGGCACGCTATGAAATGTGTCATATCGAAAATTGGCGTAATTCTAATTGACATTGACCTGTGTCAACTGTGGATTAGCAGTTTTGCTTCAGTGATTGCATCACGGGTATGAAATGCCTAATTGCTATAATTTTATTTTAAAATAGGTTGCAGCTAAAGTAAACCAGCTAAAAATGGCAACCTACCCTTTGGAATGAGCCCTTATTCACTTAACTATTTACAAATGAAGCCTAGGAAACAACGTGGAAAGAGGTAAAGACAATTGGATTCAGATTCAGAATTCAGAATCTATTACAGGATTTGTTATGGGCTTGCATGGCCTTGAATGTGACATGTTATATTTCAAGACCTCACTTTCCACATCTTTAAAATAAGGGTTGGATTGAACTATTCTTAGTCCTTTATAGCCCTAAAATGTCCTGACTTTCAATCAATTACTAAGATTGCGTTTTTAAATTCAACAAGGAAATCACAATATATATTCTATTTCTTGAACATGGTTTATTTCTGCTGGAAGCTGTGCATTTACTCAAAGATCTGTCATTTTGATCATATTTTTATGCAAATTTTATGTGTATGTAGTGATTATTTTAATACAAATAGGTACTCTGGGGATAAGATTCAACTGGTTTATCAAATAATATTTTTTTAATTTGAATGCTTGAATGTAATGTCCCTAAAGCCATTGCTGATCAAATGGCATCTAGTCAATTGACAAATTTCTAACACTTGATCCAAATAAATATCTGCCAAGGAACTTTTATTCAGAAGCAGGCTTGGAGGTTTTGTTATTGTTTTTCTCCTTGTTTTGACAACTTTTGTTGGCATGGTAATAGAAGTGCTTTTGTTTCAGGGTGACATTGAAATGGACCTGCTTAAATAAATTAGAATTCCAATATCGTATTGACATTTGGTTGGAATAATAAGTTCATGTCAGCGTGAACTGACCCAAATAATTCCACTTAAGTTCATGAAAAATACAAGGTATATTATTATGTATGCTTGCTACTAAAATGGGGTAGTAGTGTTGGATTGACATCCATTGCCCTACATTTGATCTTCTGTACGTGCATGTGCTGAATATTAATAGCATAGAGCAAAAACATAGGTAAAGAGAAGGAATAGAAGTGCTATTTTGTTATTTATGAAGATATGATTACTGGCACTTTTTCAAAAAGCTATTTTCAATGGAGATTTTACAGGTTAAATAGAAATCCTTTTACCTAGTTTACAAGACCATTCATGTTCTGACCCTTGCCCAACTCTTCAGCCTTGCTGTCTGCTATTTCTTCATTTCTCATTTTATCTCAGCCCCACTGACCTATTTTATTTATAGCGTTCTGAATATGTCTTGCTTTCATGCCTCTGAGACTACTTGCTGTTTCCTCTGCCTAGTGTGTCCTCCCTTTCTTGTTCACCTGGCAGAATCCTCTAATTCCTCTCAATCTCTGCTCCGACATGACTTTCTTCATTCACTCTTCTACTTAAGCAGTATTTACCATATACCTTCATGTAGAGTCTGGTGTAGATGCTGCGAATGGTTCTGAAATCTTACAGTGAAATGAAATAAGCCAGCAATTTATAAATAGTGTAAGAGTTTGTGAAGGGGAAATATAAAATCTTAGAAGTAGGCACAAGTAACCCAAACGGGTAGAGGCCAGGAAAGTGAAATGGATGATGCTATGGTGTCCCACTCTGATATACCCCTTAAGACTGAGAAGACTGTTCACCCAACTTCTGGGAGCGTTGGTGTCAGGAAGACCTTCCTCGGATCTTTGAGGTCCTTCCAGGGCTGCCTGGGTGGCTCAGTTGATTGAACATCCAACTCTTTGTTTTGGCTCAGGTCATGATCTCAGGGTTATGAGATCGAGCCTCAAGTTGGGCTCCCCGCTCAGCATGGAGTGAGCTTGGAATTCTTTCTCTGTCCCTCTCCCTCCCTTCCTACCCCTCCCACTGCCTGCTTGCACACGTGTGCATTTCTCTCAAATAAATAAGTAAATAAATAAATAAAATCTTTTAAAAAAAAGTCCTAGTTGGACTTAAAATCAAATTGACATGAGACAAATTAACAGGCAAAAATAAAATTTAATAGGCATACATATGGGGAATCCACAAACATGAAATTCCAAAGATAATGAGGCAACATGAAGCTTATATGAGCTAAGGAGAGGGGTAGGGTCTGAAGATACAAAGCAGAGAAGGGCCATTAGAAAGAAGGTGAAGGGAGATATTTTGCAGATCAGTTCCTTAAGTAAAGGAAAATCTGTGTTAATAGCTCTCTTCCTGGGGGCGCCTGGGTGGCGCAGTCATTAAGCCTCTGCCTTGGGCTCAGGGCGTGATCCGGGAGTTCTGGGATAGAGCCCACATCAGGCTCCTCTGCTGGGAGCCTGCTTTTTCCTCTCCCACTCCCCCTGCCTGTGTTTCCCTCTCTCGCTGGCTGTCTCTCTCTCTGTCAAATAAATAAATAAAATCTTAAAAAAAAAAATAGCTCTCTTCCTGGTACAGGCTCTCCTTTCCAATGTAAACTGAAGACCCAGGAGAGAGCTTTTCCTGCATCTTCTGTTTTGTTTTGTTTAGCTCAAAATAATGTACATGTCAAGGTGGCCCATCTTGGGAGAGCCTGCCCTTGGTCCCTATGTTGGCTTACAGTTGAGACCATTTTTGAGAATTTCAAATGCCAAAGGGAGCTTCCTTGCCCAAATTTACACCCCCTTCCCTATATCAGTTCAATGTGGAATAAAAGGCTACCAAGATCTGGCCCTTTTGCCATCAATCTCTGGCTATTGCAACTTTCAGTAGGATTGATTATCAGAGGCCTCTGACAAAATGGGATCCCAGTGCAATTTGTGCCCAATCTAGTTTCTCCATGCCTTTTCAGATATTGATCCTGACAGCATTCCCTAATAAACCTCCAGGTGCAAATGTCCGCATTGGAGTTGTTTACCTGGGAACCTGACCTAAGACAGAGGAAAGGGTTATGAGAGGAAATTAACATCTGGTATAATAGTTAAAGGATGAGTCGTAGTTCACTAGGTTAAGAAAGTTGGGAAAAATTCTATATAAAGAGAACAGCATGTGCAAATTCACAAGCAAGGGAGGGAAAGCGTGTTTTATTTTGTTTGTTTTTTGACCATGAAGTTTTGATTACTTATAGAGGCTAAGGTGAGCAGCAAAGAGAGATGAGGCTAGATATTCCAGTGAAACCTGAATCTGAGGCCACCTTGATCTTCATAACTAGCATGGTAATCTCTAATAGGTATTCTTAAGCTCATATGATTGATTTACTAACCCTCCTTGTGTATCCATAAATCTTACATTTCTTTCTAGGAGGAGAATAGAAAGCCCTTGCATGTCGCAGAGCAAGAATTAGACCTCCCACACAAACCTCAAGCCCTGAAAACTGTAAGTAGCCACCACTAAATCTACACAGAATCAGGAAATCGTGCGGGTCATTGCACCCCTCACTGATCAGCGACGCCATGTCCCTTTAAAACCCTCTTGGCACAGCAGAAAGCACCGAGTTGGCTTTTGGACAAGAGTCCACCTTCTCGCTAGATGACTGGCCTCCTGAATAAAGCTCATATTCCTTTTCAGTCAACACTCTTGAGTATTCGTCTTTTGAGTGATGGGCAGCCAAACTTGGGATTCGATAACAAATCCTGAAAGACAACCATGTGTGTCACTTGTAACTTAGACTGACTCTGAGGCTGAACCCTCTATTAGACAGGATTTGTTATATCTTTGCGTATAGAATCCAGATACTCCCAAAACATGTTAAGGAATGCAGTTTTTGCTAAATACGTTATAGAGCTCAAGGGGGACTTTTTATTGCATAGTGCATAGAACACAGACTCACAAATTCTTGTTATGTTCCTGTCTGAGACCATTTTAAATACTTAAAAATATTTCCATAGGTTCATTGGTATTCCTCCCGACATTAGGTGAAGCTGATTCCCTCCTCTTGAATGTAGGCTGGAAGCGACTCCCCTAATATTAGTAGAATGTGGCAGAAGTTATGCTCTGTGTCTTCTGAGGCAAGGGTGAATGACTTCTGAGTGGCAATATAGCTAGTGGTTAGAAGGATAGCTTCTGCTTCGCTCTCCCTCTTGGATCACTTGCTCTAAGGGAAGTAAATCACCATGTTTCGAGGACACTCAGTGAGCCCTGTGGAGAGCCCCACCTAGAGAGGACCCACTGTGTCCCTCTCCCCATCCCATCCTGCTATTGCCAGCCTCCAAGTTGGCCATCAAAGGCTCCAGACACATGAAGAAGCAGAAATAAGCTCTTCACAGCATGCCTGTCTAAATTCCTAATCCACAGAAACCATGAGATAATAACTGATTGTGGTTGCTTTTGAGCTACAAAGTTTTGGGGTGATTGATTTCACACTAGTGAACTAATGCACCCTCCCAAGTCCCTCCAGTCATTCAAACAACAAAGGCTTCTCTTGTTCTTCTTGTTTGGATCTACTAAGCATTCCCCACTCCAGCTCCTTTAAAGATCAATACTTATCCATTCACCCCTCGTGGCAAGGAATCTTTCTGTTTACCAGACTCAATTGCCTAGGTTCACACAACTGGTAAGTGACTTTTCCATAATGAAAACTGTGGCTAAACTCTTAGTCATGATGCTACACTGCTTCACCTGCCCTACACAATGAAGTACAGTTGGAGAACTTAAAGCAGAGCAATGACTACTTATAGTCAGCATTGTACTGAATATGCTAGTCAGTGACATCAGAGAAGAAAAAGAAATGAAGTATAAAAAAATTAAAGAAAGAGGAAAAGCGATCTTGCATGGAGATGTAAGGCATTTATGTAGACATTTATTATTTCAGTCCCCAGCTTTAAAACCAATATTTAATCAGGGTTATGGGTAGAAAGAACTACTGTTATCTTGATTCCGTATCTCTTATGTTTCTTAAAATATTAGGACACCCTGTGGATTTTTTTGTGGCTGGGAAATACAGGGCTACTAGTGCCCATCTGACTGATTTAGGATGGAGTACATGCAGAGATATCCCTTCTTTAATAAGATGAGAGTTCCTAATACAGTTTTTGTTTCTATATTCTCTAAATGAACCCCCACCCACCTTTATTTAAAGTCCATCCCCGACTGATTACATTAAAGCCTTTGCTCATTAAAAGTATTTCCACTGACTTTTGGATCAAGCAATATAGTCGATTAAACTTACACAGTCCCCTTTACCCTCTAACACGAAGAAATATTGGATAGAATGTAAAGACAACAATGAAAATAAAGAGAAATATAGAACTTGAGTTTAAAAAAGAGAGAAGAAATTCTCTTTTTAATCTTTTTTTTAATTCATTGAGTATATTTTGTTGTTACAGTTACCAGAAATGAAAATGAAACCAAGATGATGTTGTAGCAACTCAGGAGGAATTTAGGTAGAAGAGGGCCCAACAATTGCATGAGGTTTTTACACTCGTCTGAGGGCATGGAACCATTTGAGTCAAGGAGCTGTGACTGAGAACCCTGCATAAATCCAGAATCTTAAAAAGTCTGCCTGTTCACTGACAGAACTAAGTCAACAGCCCCTTCACAAAGGGGAATGACGGGAATGACAAGGACATGTGTCTTTACACATTTTAGAAAGCCTTGGGTTGGGGTTGCAGGAGCAGGGAATAGCCTGAATCTTAGAACAGGTTTAATGATCATATTTTGATTAACTACATGGTTCAGGAATTCCCAAACTAAGAAATTAACATAAATACAATTCCTGAATCAATGAAAGCATTAGGGAACCCAGCAAGAAGAAAAATGTAAAACTTTTTTTTTAAATAATGATTTTTCAATGAAGGGCACACCAAAAAGGGAAATAATCCATCCTAATGGATATTCTCCAGATATACAACTAAAAGGGTTAAGGTCTCTCAAAAAACTAAGTTGAAAGAAAATCTGAGACCATGAAATAAATCTTTCAAAATTTGGTGGATTAAAAAAGGAATTGAATGAAGGAAATGAACAGGCAGTTTTGCAAAAGAATATCTAAAGCCGAATGCTTTATATTTCTTGAAATTAAAAATTCAGTGAAAAAGGGGCACCTAGCTGGCTCAGTCAGTAGAGCACACAACTCTTAATCTCAGGGTCGTGAGTTCAAGTCCCACTTGGGTATGGAGCCTACTTAACAAAAAAAATTCAGGAAAAGATTTAAATAGATTAGATACAGCAATTGTAACCTGGAAAAAAGAGATCTGAGGACAATACACAGATAAAGAACAAGACAGAAATGCCCCAAAAAAGAGGCCTGGGGCGCCTGGGTGGTGCAGTACTTAAGCATCTGCCTTCAGCTCAGGGCGTGATCCCGGCATTCTGGGATCGAGCCCCACATCAGGCTCCTCCGCTATGAGCCTGCTTCTTCCTCCCACTCCCCATGCTTGTGTTCCCTCTCTCGCTGGCTGTCTCTATCTCGGTCTAAAAAATAAATAAGTAAATCTTTAAAAAAAAAAAAAAAGAGGCCTGACAGTGCTGAGCTGGAACTTACATTAAGGTTATAACTTCTGTACAACAGAGGGTTTTTTTAGGGTATACACCCCTGGCAGTTGATATTAGAGTTCAAAAATTATAGGATACTTGATGTAACCCCGCTTACTACCCTACGACAGGGCATACTACATCCCTCTGGCAGATGTGCTATGCAACAACATGAAACATACAAAGAATAAGCATAACTGATTTTTAGGTTTTAGTATTGAAAGGATTTAATAGCAGCCTAGTTAAGTACAATAGTAGCTCAAGTTATAGAAATGCACCAAACGTTCTGTGCCTAACTAAAATCTGATGTTGGAACAATGGTTGCTAGAAACTCTGGGACTAATCCACCTTAATATATCAATCTTCGCCGAAAGAGGAGGCTATTCTGGTGCAGATGAGGAAAGCAAATGAAAATAACCACCATGTTACACAAGATTATCAGTGTGTAATGCAAAATAAGAAACATAGAAGATAAGAAAAATAATACCCTTAATTAATTAGCCCAAAAAATTCTCCAATATTTTCTTGGGGGCAGAATTGGAAGTTAGGGACATGTTGGAAAGTCGTTACTATATTAACAAATGTTTTATATATTCATGTAAAATGCAGATCTATATCATATATAATTTTTACTCACGTTATACTTTTATATTAATCAGCATAATCTGTTTTATTGTCATTATTTGCTTTGAGCTAAAAATAAGTCCTTCTGCTGTTATTAAAGAAAATATCTAAACCAAGCAGACAAAAATGAAAATGGAAAGCGGGTTAGATCTCAGGATCACCTGCAGGAGACCTGCGGGTAGTTTATCTCCTGAGTGTCTCCAAGTATTATCCTCAAATTACGTTCTGGGCATCTTGTTCCTCCATTTGAGACTGAAAATTACTTTCATCATGACACTTGTATTATTTACTTCCTCCACAATTTCTTACCCACGTCCATGGTATTCATTGAAGTTTTGAATCTCTAGTTAGTATCATCATTGAATTTTTAATTATACTATGATACCATGATTATTATTCCCACTTTACAGATCAGGAAAACTAAGGTTCAAAATGCTAAAGTGTCCGTCTGAGATCAGATCACAGAGCTTACGATACAATTGCATGGGATTGTGTGACAGGCGGTGTGAGTCAAACTCCTTAGGAGGAGTCTGGGAGGAGGAGCCAGGTGTTTCTCAACACAGGTTTTCCCTGCAGGCTACCAAGATCCCGCCAAATCAGGCTTTCTCCTGGAAATGCACCTGCCATTGCAGTGACTGGGACGGATTTGGCCATTTTCTGAGCTGCCCTTAATGCCCCTCGCATCCCAACCCGTCTCCCTGCCCCTCCCTCAAGACCTGCACTATTTCCTCACACACCCACATACCGAAGTCACCCAGCACTCTGCGGGCTCCATCCGTGTCCTGCTTGCCTTTCTGGGAAACCTCACGCGCCACCCACCTGGACCCGGTCCTGGCTGGCCCCGCGGGCAGGCGTCCCTCATTGTCTTTGAAAAGGAGAGGGGGAAAAAATTCCTTGTAATTATTTGGCTATCTCTTCATCACCTGGAAAAAAAATAGTTTCTTGTTCCTCCTTTGAAGAGCACTAGAGATACAACATAGAAACCAGTGGACATTGATGACTGGGTCTACAAATTAATGGGTAAGTTGCCTGACGTCTCTACTTACTTTCTTTGGATGTAAAAATGGAGCCAATGACAGTGCCTGCCCCATAAGTAGGGTCATTTTGAAAATTAAAAGTTTTAATATATGCAAAGCAATGCCTGGCACATAGTAAGCTCTAAATAAATATTAAGTGTAATTCTCATGATGTCATCATCCATAGCAGCAGCATTAATTGCCTTTTATTCCTGAAAGTAAGAAATTATCCATTGGATTGTGTAGTCCAGTAATTTAGCACATTGACCTGATTAAAACTATTTCATATAATTACCCATAGTAAGTTTTACATCTAGGAGACAAGAGAACTTAAATTGTTTTATAATTTATACTACTTTGTGAAAACGGTCTACAAGATGGGATAAACTTGTTTTCTCTGGAAATCTATAAGGATGGTTCCTGGAGAGATGAGATTAGTTAATTCACCCGGAAAACTAAGACATACATATGAAGAACAAATTGGTACAGTTGTCTTCCAAATAAATTTTTTGTTTTCCTGCCTTGAGATAGACGATTCTATAGGCACTAAGGCGTACTAATCTCACTGCAAGGAATCATACTCACGTCCTTGACAAATGTCACTCATCCAGTCTGTTGGGAAACCAGTGACACAGTATGGACAAGGATAAAACACAAGGATAAGTGAAAATTGTCTAAATCATTGACAATAGAAAAGATAGGGTAAAAAGACATTTTCCTAATATTTAAACTTCTTTTCATGATAAATTAACCTTACTATGTAAATTATTTTGCTATAATTTTGGACATGATTTCCTGTTCGCTTATTTAGAATTTTCTCATTTACTATCATAACTGACAACTATCTATAGTTTAGTATTGAAGGTTATTTTTTTTCAGCCTTTTTCTACCAGATTTACATTATAACTATTAGATCGTTTTCTGTATTTCTTCATGCTCTGGAAGGGCAATTGTAGTATTAAAAATGCTATATTGAACTTAGAAGTTTAAATTAATGTCTTAAGCTATTTGCTCAGAGTGTATCTCAATATTTTCTTATTGTAGTTTTCTATATCTATCATCTGTGTTTCTTCGTGTCAATTTATAATAGTTCTTTGAATACAATACACAATTTTAAATACTGAATAGGTCAGCGTTCTTCAGAGAAATAGAACCAATAGAATATGTGACGTGTACAAAAATGTTTATTTTAAGAAATTGGCTCATATGATTGTGAGGGTGGGAAAATTCAAAATCTGTAGGGTAGGTTGTCAGGCTAGAAAATCAGGCAGGATTACTGTGTTGCAGTATTGAGTCATAATTCCTTCCCCAGGAAACCTTAATTTTTGCCCTTAAAGCTTTCAACTGATTGAATGTGTCCCACCTCATCATCAAAGGCTATTTCCTTTACTTGAAGTCAACAGATTGTAGATGTTAAACACATCTATAGGATATTTTCACAGCCACATCACAATATCCAGAATACTGTTTGACCAAGCAGCTGGGCACCACAGCCTAGCCAAGCTGACACATAAAATTTAATCATCATGCATAACCTTCTTTTTAGAGTCAAACTGATGCAACTCTTCTTGAGCATTTTATCTTTATCTTAGCCGTAGTTGCCAATAAATTATCTGACGTCTCAAAGACTGACAATAAACATGCTTATTTCTCATATACCCTGCCCATGGGTAAGGTTGGCTATGGTTCTGCTCCATATTGTCTTTCTTTTAGGATCAAGGCTGATGAAGCAACCTTTAGCTGGAACATTGCCAGTCTCATGGCAGATGGAAAAAGGAAATGATGAACCTTATCCTGGCTCTTAAAGTTTCTATTTATGTCACTTGTATTCAAAATGCATTAGCCACAGCAGGTCACTTGGTCAAGTCTGCTGTGGGGGTATGGGGGGGTTATATAACCCTCCAGCCAGGCAGAATTTGGTAGGTGACATGGTCAAGCCTGACATCTATGAGACAGTGAGGTGTAATCCTCTCATAGAAAGGGAAAACAATATTATCCATCACACGGGTAATTTTCAAAGTGTTATCATAAAGTATTCTCAAATATTTAAAGAGTTTGACCTTTCTATAAAGTTATTGTCAGTGAATGTTCACTATGCAAACAAGGACTTATAGAAAGTAATGCTAACTTCAATGCATTTATAATACAAGATTTTTTAAATGTTCTTTCCATAAGAGGTGAAAGTAGTTAATAGTTTTAAATTGATTCTCCTACTTAATAGTTTATATGCTCTAATTAATTCCATAATTAGTAAGTTTGGTAAATATGGGCTTATGGAATTTAAACTATTCAAGATAAAGATGTCAAAGAGTTACAGATGTTGCATTCTTTCTAGCTCCCACCCACCCGATCCTTAGTAATGTGACAGAAATGAACATAGAGATATAAAAATAAGGGGAAATCTGCATTACTACTGAAAGCCAGGGAAAGTTCCCACTTAAATTCTAGAAAATGCTATACCTAATATGGACATTTTAAGAAATAACCCAGTGGGCAGATTGCTGTTCACCTTCCAAGTTAACAATATGGTCCTTTGGATAAATAGAGATTCTGTACCCCAAGGATAATTCCACAATTTTGGATGTGTGAGAATTATAAATCAGGATAGGATATGAGGAATGTAAAGAACATTTTACTTGAAGACCCTTTTGTTGCTGGAGAATACAGAATTTGAGCTGCGGCTAGCTGATCGATAGAAGGACTAGGTCCATGTCTTCAAACACAAAGCCTGTAGTGACAGATGTGGCAGTGTTATCCTTAAGTGACAAGAGAATCTCTAATAGCATGAGAAATTAAGGTAAGAAGAATTTTAGGAATTCTTACTGTCGAGGAAAAAGGTAAGGAGGCTACATTGGGAAGGATGATGGAAGTAGGAGAGTAGACCAGCTTCTACCTGTAGCAGTAAAAGGCAAAATTGGGTGGGTGGGGAGGGGAATGATGTAAAATTTATGACAGGCAACATATACAATATAGGCCTCCTATATTTCCCACTAAAGAACACATAAATTAATAAAGCAAAGATGAAGAAATATTACTGTGCACACACACACACACACACACACACACATATCACAGGAAACACTTCAAAATAACAATTGCCCTTATTGTGCCCTAAAGGAAGCTGGGACCCGAATCACTTACTCTTGCTCTCTGCTTCAAGATGGGAGTAAATATCTCTCCTCAACCTGTATGTGATTCTTGGCTTAAGACCCTGACCTACATATGTTTCAAAACCTCAGGCCCAAAGACTCTGTGTTCCTAGCTTGTCCCAAGTTGTATACCATGTATCCCCATTTACTAACTTGGATCTTCTGTCTCAGATGATGATTTCTCTTTCTCGATTTCTTGGTGAATATGTATACGCATGTGCATTTATTTAGATTTATTTCATTTTAGAGAGAGAGCATGCGCATGCACGCATGCACATGGGAGGGGTAGAGGGAGAGGAAGAGAGAAACTTTAGCAGACTCTGCGCTGAGCACAGAGCCTGACCCACGGCTGGATCCCATGACCTTGAGATCAAGGCCTGAGTTGAATCCAAAAGTCAGTAGCTTAACCTACTCTGCCACCCAGGCGCCACTATGTGTGTGTATTTAAATACAAAATGATAATGAGTTTGATGCAAGAAAGGAATATTTTATTTTATTTTATTTTATTTTTATTTTTATTTTTTAAGAAGGGAACATTTTAAAGTGTTCTGAGCCTTCTTGACCCAAAAGTATCTAGTACTTTTTATATACATAGAGATGCCTTCATTGAACAAATGTTTCTCTCCTATTTTATTCTAATAGGTGAGCCAAATTTGGCCTCTGTATATTGGACCCTAGCTTGTTTCTTTACTATATGCTAAGACCCATTAGCTCAAATACCCACTAGTGCCAAACTTGTTACCCATCCAATCATTTAAAATATAGTCCAAACAGTAGATTTTTCCTTCGGAGTTCTCTTACCCAAAGATTCCCTGCCATGCTGCAGAGCAACATCACCTAGACATGTAAATTTCTCTCTGATATAGCTGCCCCTGGGGAAGTTCCCTTGCCCTCCTCCCCTTCCAAGTAGGGACTCCATGCTGTAGCTTCTGGACAGACTCCTGCTATATGGCATTTCTCTCTTGCAACCCTAATCGATTCAAGCTTCTGTTTTCATTATTAATTTCAGGATTTCTGTGTTGATTCCATTCGTAAGGGCCTTTCTCGTTTTTTTTGTACAATTTAAGCATGTTCATATGGTTTCATCCAAAACCAGAATAAAATGAGAGCAGATACCTATTGAAAATGTGTTATGAATAAAAAGCAAGAGGAAAGCAGTCTAGTTTTATTAATAATCAAATATGATTTAAATAGCAGCCTCTGATAGTAGCTGCGTGCAAATCAAATCAATAGAACAAAGTTTATTCTGGTGCAATAACTCCACGTAGAGACACAAAATTAAATTTTCCTTTCCTGTATCCATGCAAAACACAAATTGTAAAAATTTACCTGTATAGGAATTTAATTATATGTTCAAATAAATGTATATCTTTAAAAAAAAAAAAGACTTCAGGCAGCAGCAGATTTCTTTCCCTCCAAACAGCTATGAAATTTTGGGTTGTACAGAGCTTTTTATTGCTTTCTTATAATAAAAAGACAGTCTCAAAGAGCAACTTTTAAATATTTTTGATCCCAAGATACCACATCAAACACAAAATATTCTGTAAATACCATAGTTCATATCATAGGTTTTACAAATACTTGTTGCCAAGGAACAAAACTATCTTATGAAAATTTTATTAAACTGAGATTTCTACATATTAAAGGAGTAATTAGAATTATTTCTCAGGGTCATTATGGAACTCAAATTTTATACATTATTATCTTTCTTATCTTTAGTGACTTTTCTTGGCAAACACAAGATAAAATCAAGCATTTACCATTATATGAAACATTAAACAGCATACAATCTGATAGTAGAACTTCTGATTACATAAAAATAATTTGCATAAACTGTAAGCTTACTGTTTGGAAAATGTATCTTAAGTTTTATATCATAATTCTATTTCAGTTTTAAAGTTTGCATCAGGAAATGTTAATTCAAATGCTTTCAGCAGGCAAGCAGGTAATATAAATGCATAAGACATTATAGATAAATGACAGTCTAGTTACTTGGTCAAAAATAGAGTGCATTTGTAACTCAAAGGCATTAAAATTCTTTTTTATTATTACTTAATAGTGTTCTAATCCCCAGATCATCTGATATTATCACTGGCATCAGTTTGCTGTCAAGATTTCCAAAATAATTTCACATAAATTATTTCAGTTGAATTTTACAGTCTCCCAAAATGCAGTTTATTTCCCATTATCTAATAATAGATGAGAAATTTAAGGTCTAGACATGTTGATTAACTTTCTAAGAATGCCTTCTGAAATTATATACATAGACCATGTCATAGACCATATAGATATGGTTCTGAAACTCTAGTCAGCCCTGACCTGGCAAACAACCACACCAGCAGCCCTCATGGAATCATCCTGCTATTGTTGGACCACTATCATTTTCTTCAGGTTGAAAGGAAAGCAAACCTAGTCAGAGAAAGGGAAAAAAGGTAGGATGAATGGAAATTTGCTCTCAAAATTTGTGTTACTAAAGCATATGGTGAGGACACCCTCCCCCTACATAAACCCTGACTGTGGAGAAGGATAGAGACATTAATATGGTTACATTGTGAATAGGGCTGGGATTCAGAGGCCCAGAGTTTGGTAATACAAGTCTTTTGACCTAAGCTCCATGGAATTCTGTTGCATCCTGTTCGGGTAAATATCTTGTCATGGAAACACACCACGACAGAGCTGATCTTATACTAACTCTGATAGAACTAAGGAAATGGTAATCCCAGGTGCGTAGAATTCAGTACCTGGGACAGAAGCAACCACAGTGACAGGGCAGGCACTGCTTTACTAACCTCCTGGCACTTTTCAAGAAATCAGCTGCATCAAATGAATGGGTTCTGTTTTTCCTCTTGGAGGATAGTATGTAGTATGTAACTTTTAATTTGAAATTTTAACAAAAAAGGATTTATTAAAAGATACAGTCTTTTTTCTTCAAGTCAGCATGCATATTCCAAAGGCATTCACTAGTTTTTTTTTTAAATAAATAAGATATATGACCAAAAAAACCCAGTTATACAAACTCGTCTATTCAGAAGTAAATTATAAAAATAATTTTAATGATTCTTATGACCACTGAAAATTCTAAAACATGATTCAAAGGCAGCATACTGTAAAATCAAGAACAAGAGATTTCCTATCCCACTGTGTTTTTCTGAGGCAATATGTAGATTTGACTAACAATCTTATAAGCCCCCACAGAGCACAAATTAACATGAACATTAAGAATTGGTGCAATTACCTCAAACCTCTCTGAGCAGACATAGAGTAAAAGAAAAATGAAAATTTCTCCAGAGTACACCTTTTGCATTCACTATTGTAAATTTGCTTGTTTTAAAAAAATCTATCATAAATGTATTCAAGGAAAAGTGAAATTGATAAATATAATAGATTCAAATGTTTGATCAGCAAGTTGTGTGCCTATAATGAATCAAAGGGATTTCACTTTCCATTTCTTTTTTCTTTTTTTTTTTAAGATTTTATTTATTTATTTGACAGAGATAGAAACAGCCAGCGAGAGAGGGAACACAGGCAGGGGGAGTGGGAGAGGAAGAAGCAGGCTCATAGCGGAGGAGCCTGATGTGGGGCTCGATCCCATAACGCCGGGATCACGCCCTGAGCCGAAGGCAGACCCTTAACCGCTGTGCCACCCAGGCGCCCCTATCCATTCATCTGTTGATGAACATCTGGGTTCTTTCCATATTTTGGTTATTGTGGACATTGCCATTATAAAGATTGGAGTGCATGTGCCTTTTCGAATCACTGTTTTTGTATTCTTTGGATAAATGCCTAGTAGTACAGTTGCTGGGTCACAGGGTAGTTCTATTTTTAACTTTCTGAGAAACCTCCATACCGTTTTCCAGAGTGGCTGCACCAGTTGCATTCCCACCAACAGTGTAAAAGAGTTTTCTTTTCTCTGCATCCTCCTCAACATCTGTTGTTTCCTAGGTTATTCATTGTAGCCATTCTGACTGGTGTGAGGTGGTATCTCATTGTGGTTTTGATTTGTATTTCCCTGATGCCAAGTGATGTTGCATTTTTTCATGTGTCTATTAGCCATTTGTATGTCTTCTTTGGAGAAATGTTTGTTTGTGTTTTCTGCCCATTTCTTGACTGGATTTTTTGTTTTTTGGGTGTTGAGTTTGATAAGTTCTTTATAGATTTTGGATACTAGCCCTTAATCTGATAGGTCATTTGCGAATATCTTTGTACATTCCATAGGTTGCCTTTTAGTTTTGTTGATTGTTTCCTTTGCTGTGCAAAAGCTTTTTATCCTGATGAAGTCCCAATAGTTCATTTTTGCTTTTGTTTCCCTTGCCTCTGGAGACGTATCTAGCAAGAAGTTGCTGTGGACAAGTTCAGAGAAGTTGCTTCCTGTGTTCTTCTTTAGGATTTTGATTAATTCCTGTCTCACATGTAGGTCCTTCATCCACTTCGAATTTAGTTTTGTATATGATTTAAGGAAGTGGTCCAGTTTCATTGTTCTCTATGTTGCTGTCCCATTTTTCCAACACCGTTTGTTTAAGAGACTGTCTTTTTTCCATTGGATATTCATTCTTGCTTTGTCAAAAATTAGTTGACCATAGAGTTGAGGGTCCATTTCTGGTTTCTCTATTTTTAAGGGCACCATTGTACCTCTATGCAATTGTTAGACCTGAAGCAGCATTCCATGGAAGGTTTTCCACAGTATGTAATTCCATTAGATGAAGAGAATCCCTTGGAAAGGGATGAAAAAGAATCAGTGTGGCGAGGTCCCCAAGTAGCTAAGAATAAATGGAATTCAGAGTACAAGTTAAAGAATAAAAATCAGGAAATGTGAAGGAAGGAATAATGGATGGATTTGCATACAGGTACCTTTATAGGTGTGGTGAAAGAACATTTTGTCAGTTTCTGTCTAACGTCTTCTCTTTACTCTGTAAAGTAAAAGATCAATTTTGCTACAAATAGTGATAGAAGAGTTGGTGTAGTGGATTTGGATTTGTTGTAGTGTCAGGTTAACTAAGCTGGAAGTAACTTTCCATAATTTCTTCACTTTTAGGCTTTAAGGTCAGCTTCAAGAGAAATTTGTGTGAAATTTGAAAATTAAAAGGTAAGTAGCTGTTATTGTGCTCTGAAGATTGGTGTCAGACATAAGGCTCCTGTTGTGGCTTGTATACTCTGTAATTCATTTGCTAGTTTGCCTTAGTTGGGCAGCAGCCATCCTTCGTCTCTTCCTGGATCTCATATCTCTTCCTTTGGTTTCTCCAAGACCTCAGAGAAGTACATGTGTAACTCTGTGGTGAAGGTTATCATTTCCTGCAGATCACCATCTCATCACTGTTAGAGATGGTGAGAGAGTTATGGGTTCCAGTTTTTGTGCAGGACTTAACAGTTTGTCCTTGCTATTTCCCACTTCTTCCTGTTTAGCTTTACTTCCAATTACTGACCTAGAGTATAGTGACTTTAGGCTCTTACCAAGCTCAGAAGTAAAACCTTTCATAGAATTCCACCACAGATCCAACAATTGCATAAACGTATAATCACTATATTAATTCCTTTTGTGTATATTACTCATTGTGACTCTGATTTTTGAATCAAATTCTATGTAGTTGGTATGCTTTGATATTTCAGGAGTCTCTTTAACTCTCAGCAATAAGTGAGAGAAAGCCAATTCAAAGTAGTTTAAAGAAGAAAAAAGATATGCATGGACAACTTAACTGGAAATTACAAATTTGATATGACTTTAATCACACCTGGCTCAATAGGCTCAAAAGATGTTAGAAGAGCTCTCTTTCGCCACTTCTTGTTTCAATGTCCTCTTTGTATTGGCTACATTTTCAAGCTGATTTTCTGTGTGAATGACACTCGAAGTCTCTAGGTTTATATTGTATCAGACTAACACCTATAGCAGGAAGCAGAGGTACATCTTTTTAGTAGTTTTAGCAAAATTATTAGGGTTGAATTTTCATTGGGACAGCTTGGGTTATGGCTTTTTCCCGAAATCAGTCACTGACAATACTATGGAATGTATTCATTGGCGAAGCCTGGGTCATGTGCCCATCTGTGAAACTCTGAAGTGGCTCAGACTAAAACCAATGGTATTGTCTGAATGTGGAAGGAAAGTAGTTTTCTAATTGAAAATCAATGTAATATTCTCAGAAAATGGAGGAATAGATGCAAGGCAGACAAAATCAAGAGTATCTACTATAAGAAAGCTGACAAGATTTGACATACCAGTGTGGAGAATGGGAGATAAAACTTAGGAAAACTTGGAAATGACTTATTGACAACATTAAGGACCCAGACACAATTGAAATCTTTAATGTATTTTGATTTTCAGGACCTTGGTCAGCAGCCAAGAGTTGAGGTATAAGTACAGAGAAGGAAGATAGGTTCTAGAGGATAATCTGTTTCCTTGCCCTTGTCAGCCTAGGCCATTAATATTCCTTGTCTTATGACTCTCATCCCCCATCTTCAAAACCAGCCATGTGTCATCTTTCTGACCCTTCTTCCACAGTCACATCTCGCTTTCTCTGTTTACAGCCCTGAAAGATTCTCCACTTTCAAGGAATTATATGATTCAATTGGTCCTACCAGGATAATCCAGGATACTCTCCCCATCTCAAGGTCCATACCCTTAACCACATCTGAAAAGCCCCCTTTGCCATGGGAAGTAATATACTTACAGTTTTGGGGATTAGGGTGTGGACATATTTGAAAGAAGGGGGGACATTATTCAGCCTACCACACACATCATCTCCCAATCACTTATTTTATGTGAATCTCTGACAAAATAACATGTATTATGAAGATTCTTATTTTTTTAATTGAGATAAAATTGGCACATAACCTTATATAAGTTTTAAGTGTACAACATTTTAATCATCTGTATCCATTACAAAGTGATCACAACCAAAAGTCAAGTTACCATTCATTGCCAAACATTTGACCCTCTTTACCAATTTCCCCTACCTCAAACCTCACTTCCCTTCTGGTCACTATCTATGTGTTCTTTGTGTCCATGAGTTTGGTTTTGTTTGTTCATTTTTCTTGGTTTTTGTTTATGTTTTTTTAGATTTCACATATGAATGAAATACTGTTTTTGTTTTTCTCCTCTGACTTATTCCACTTAACACAGTACTCTCAAGGTCTATATAGTGTTGCAAATGGCAAGATTTCATTCTTTTTATAGCTGAATAGTATTCGTGTGTGTGTGTGTGTATGTGTATGTATGGGTGGGTGTATAAGTGTGGGTATATGTGTATACCACATCTTCTTTATCCATTTATCCACTGATGGACACTTGGAATGTTTTCATATCTTGGCTATTATAAATAATGCTGCTATGAACATTGAGATGTATATATATTTTCAAATTAATGTTTCATATTATTTGGATAAATATCCAGAAGTGGAAGATTGTGGTAAGTTTTTCTTAACTTTTTGAGGAATCTCCATACATTTTTCCATAGTGGTTACAACCACTTTACTTTCCCACCAATAGTGTATTAAGGTTCCCTTTTTTCCACATCTTCTCCAACGCTTAGTATTTCTTGCCTTTTTTTTTTTTTGATGATAGACAATCAAACGTGTAAGGTGATATCTCGTAATTTTGCATTTCCCTAACAATTTGTGTTGTTGGACATCTTTTCATGTGCCTGTTTGCCTGCCATATCTCTTTTTTGGAAAGATATCTATTCACATCCTCTGCCCATTTTTAAATCAGGTTGTTTGTTTTTTGTTGTTAAGTTATTTGAGTTCTCTATATATTTTAGATATTAACCCCTTATCAGATGTGTGATTTGCAAATATCTCCTCCCATTCAGTTGGTTTCCTTTTTGTCTTGATAATGGTTTCCTTCACTGTGCAGAAGTTTTTTAGTTTGTTGTAGTCCCGTTTATTTATTTTGCTTTTGCTTCTCTTGCCTTTGGAGTTAGATTCACAAAACATTGCTAAGATCAATGTCAAGAAATTTACTACCTCTGTTTTCTTCTGGGAATTTCATGGTTTCTGGTCTTACATTCATGTCTTTTATACATTTTGAGTTAATTTTTTTGTATGGTATCTAGTTTTACTCTTTTGCATGTGACTTTCCAGTTTTCTTAACACCATTTTTGAAAAGACTGTCCTTTCTCTGTATGTTCTTGGCTCCTTCATCAGAAACTAATTGTCCACGTATGTGTGGGTTTATTTCTGGGCTCTCTCAGTTCTGTTCACTTATCTTTGCGTCTGTTATTATGCCACTACTATACTGTTTTGATTGCTTTGGCTTTGCAAAGTTTGAAGTCAGGGAATGTGATACCTCCAACTTTGTTCTTCTTTTTCAAGATTGCTTTGACTATTTGGGGTATTTTGTGGTTCCATACAAATTTTTGGATTATTTGTTCTATTTCTCTGGAAAATGCCGTTAGAATTTTGATAGAGATTGCATTGAATCTGTAGATTGCTTTGGGTAGTATGAACATTTTAACAATTGTGGGTCTTCCAGCCCATATGCATAGAATATCTTTCCATTTATTTGTGTCTTCTTCAATTTCCTTCACCCATATCTTATAGTCTTCAGCGTGGAGGTCTTTCACCTCCTTGGTTAAATTTATTCCTAGGTGTTTAATTCTTTTCAATGCAATTGTAAATGGGATTGGATGGTTTTCTTAATTTCTCTTTCTGATAGTTCATTTTTTAGTGTATAGAAGTGCTACTGGTTTCTGTAAATAGATTTTTTGTATCCTGCATCTTTACTGGATTTATTTATTTTAGTAGCTTTTTGGTGGCTTTTTAGGGTTTTCTGTATAAAGTATCATGTCATTGGCAAATAGTGACAGTTTACTTCTTTTTTTTTCCTATTTGAATCTTTTATTTCATTTTATTGTTTAATTCCTGTAGTTAGGACTTCCAATATTATGTTAAATAAAAGTGGCAAGAGTGGACATCCTTGTGTTATTCCTGGTTTTAGAGGAAAAAGTCAGCATTGAGTATGATGTTAGCTGTGGATCTGTCATATATAGCCTTTATTATGTTGTGGTCTGTTCCCTCTATACCTACGTTGTTAAGAGTTTTTATCACAGATGGATGTTGAATTTTGCCAAACGTGCTTTCTGCATCTATTGAGATGATCCTATGACTTTTATCGTTCATTTTGTTAATGTGATATATCATGTTGACTGATTTGTGGTTGTTGAATTGTCCTTGCATTCCTGAAATAAATCCCACTTGATCATGGTGAATGATCTTTTTAATGTATTGTTGAACTTGGTTTGCTAATATTTTGTTGGACAATTTTGCATCTATGCTCATTATTGGCCTGTAATTTCTTTGTGTGTACATGGTGTTCATGTCTGATTTTGGTATCAGCATAATGCTGGCTTCATAAAATAAGTTTGGAAAAGGATACTTCAGGTGCCTGGGTGGCTTAGTCAGTTAAGCATCTGCCTTAGGCTTGGGTCATGATCCTGGGGTCCTGGGATTGAGCCCTGTATTGGGCTAAGCAGGGAGCCTGCTTCTCCCTCTGCCTCTGCCTGCTGCTCCCCTTGCTTATGCTCTCTCTGTCAAATAAATAAAATTTTTATTCAAAAAAAAAAGGAAGAGAATTCTTCAATTTTGGGGAAGAGTGAGAAAGATGGGTATTAAATTTTCTTTGAATGTTTGGTAGAATTCACCAGTGCAGCTGTCTGGTCCTAGACTTTTGTTTGTTGGGAGACTTTTGATTACTATTTCAATCTCCTTGCCAGTAATCAGTCTATTCAGATTTTCTTCATGATTCAGTCGTGGTATTTGTCCATTTCTTCTAGATTGTCCAATTTGTTGGCAGATAATTATTTGTAGTATCTCTTATAATTCTTTGTATTTCTGTGGTATCAATTGTAATGTCTCTTTCATTTCTGATTTTGTTTATTTGAGCCCTCTCTCTTTTTCTTTGTTATTCTAGCTAAACATTCGTCAAATATATCTTTTCAAAGAACAAACTCTTAGTTTCATTGATCTTTTCTGTTGTTTTTTAAGTCTCTGTTTCATTTATTTCCCCTCTGATCTTTATTATTTCCTTTCTTCTATTACTCTGGGCTTCATTTGTCCTTTTTCTAGTTCCTTTAAGTATAAATTTAGGTAGTTTATTTGAGATTGTTCTTGTTACTTGTCCTAAGTCTATATTGCTATGAACCTCCCTCTCAGAACTGCTTTTGCTACATCCCATAGATTTTGCTGTCATATTTATGTTTTCATTTGTCTCTAGATATTTTTTATTTCTTCTTTGATATCTCTAATGACCCATTGGTTGTTTAGTATCATGTTGTTTAGTCTCCACATTTTTTTTTCCAGTTTTCTTTTTTGTGATTGTTTTCTAGTTTCATAACACTGTGGTCAGAGAAGATGTTTGAAATGATTTCAGTCTTCATGAGTATATTGAGATTTATTTTATGACCTACCATATAATCAGTCCTGGAGAATATTTCCTGTGCACTTGAGAAGAATGTATATTCTGCTGCTTTTGGATGGAATGTTGTGTATATGTCTATTTAATACGTTTGGTCTACTGTGCTGTTTAAAGTTAATGTTACAGAGATTATCTACTATCCCAAATCTGAGAATCTTTTCTTTTAATAGTTTTATTCATTTCTTTTATGTTTATGAAATATTGGGTCTCATATTATTTTAGGTTTTCTTCTTCAAATAAGTTTATAAACAAAACAATATCTAATAAATAAACTAGAATATATCTTCAGATGCTTTGTGATTTTCAATACTGTGATTGTTGTGTATGAGTTTCTCTCTCTCTCTCTTTTAATTTAAGTAAGATAATTGGAGGACATGCCAATATATCATGCCATCGCATATTGGAGAATATATTTCTGTTACCTTCGCATGTGTGCCTATGGTTGAGAATTCTTATATCACAATTTTTCTCCTCAAAACTTGGTACAAATTATTACATTGTATTTTGATTTCTCATATTGAAGGAGATACAGCTAAAATTTATCTGATTTTTATGTGACATTTGACATTCTTTTATTCTAATGTTAGTATGATTCTTTGTCTTTAAAGTTCAATAACTTTTTCCAAAATAAATATCCACCTGATTGCTTTTGATGATGTGTATCTGTCACAAATAATTTTATGTGTTAACATTAGTCTTCCTTTAGGAATTGTTTTCCTCCAATTTTTAATTATTTTTAGATATATTTGTGTTCTCCTTAATTATGCTAATTATTAATATGAGTTATATATAAATTATATTTTTTCTGATCACTTTCATCTCTGTTCCTTTTCTCTGTATTCTGGAAAATTTTATTTTAGTTATGCTTCACATCAATTTATTATGTTTCCAACAGTTTCAATTTTATCGTATACTGCTTCTAATTTAGTTTTAGGTTTTATATTGATAGTCTCTGTTCCCTTAAATTTATTCCTTATACATGTCAGAAACTTTTTCATCTCAATCTATTTTATTATCAGCATATCTCTAATTTTATAGAACTTATGCTTTAATTTCCTGAAGAATACAAGTTTATGCTGCCTCAAATGTTCTAGTGAAAATCAATTTCCTAAAGTAAATTATCCAACAGATGCTTTTTTAAAAAGATTTATTTATTTATTTATTTATTTGAGAGAAAGAGAGAGCGTGAGCAGAGGAGGGGCAGAGGGAGAGGAAGAGGGAGAGAATATCAAGCAGATTCCCTGCTGAGCACCGCCCCCACCCCCCCATGCAGGGCTCGATCTCAAGACCTTGAGATCATGACTTGAACCAAAATCAAGAGTCGGACACTCAACTGGCTAAGCCACTCAGGTACACCCTGCCCCACAAGATCCTTTTTAAGCCACCTTTTGCATGTTTACCAAGATAATATGTGGATTATTAATTTGTGGCAGATCGATAACTTGAGTCAATGAGATGTTTTATATTCTTTCACCAACTATTACCTAACATATTAATGATAGAGAAGACTCCAGGTTCTAATAACTAGGTTTGAAAGACCTATCTGGGGAAGCCCAAATAAGGAAGGAATAAAATATCTTAAAAAACTGATTTTTCTCTCCTGCATAAAATAAGAGAAAGGGGTCTGTAACAGGGAAGGAAAATAAGAGTAGGATAAGAAAAAGAAGTGAGAGTTAATAGTGAGTGTGAAATTTTCTGTGGTGAGGAAGTAGATTGTTGGGGCTGGGAAGGGTGGCCCTAGTTCTCTCCTTAAATTTCTTGCTGCCAGTGACAGAGGAGGAGTGATGACAAAGTAGAGTGAACCCGAATGGAACTAGAGTGAGGGTTCATATTCAAATATAGTCCATTCCAGATATAGTCCATTTCGGATAATATTTTTGCACTTCAACTCTAGGACTGTAAAATGTTATACAAGCTAGATTTATTTCATTTATTTTGATTCAGGCATTTTGTATAACTTTGAGTTTGTTTTAATGGATATTCATGTTTAAGTCAGAACACACCTAAGCAATCCTAGTGTCACCCTATTTCCCCCTAAATAGTGTAGGTGAATCTTGTAGCCCCTCCTTGTGATTTATGCCTGAGAGTTTATTTAAGACATGGATTTTATATTCTATGTTCAGTCATGGAGAAATCTGAGGAAGGTTGGGTAGTTTCAACTAAAAACATTTTTTTTGTTTAGTTCTATATTTGGTTTGCTTTGTGCTTATTGTGACTATTTTGATTTTTGAGGGTTGTGAGGATTGCTAAACTTCCCCTGGTGAATGAGGGTTCTGCTCTTTCTGGATTGCTCATTTGCATTAAAATGAAGTCACAACATTGCTGAGGAATTAGGTTAAAAAATAGCTGAATTTAATGAGTCTGCCTATTGTCACCTTTCCCACTTTAGCTGTCCTTACTACTGCTGGGCTTTACATAAATTCTCCTTGTAGGCTGTTTCCCACCTTTTTCATGGTCCAGCTTTATCTCCCTTTTCTCTCAATTATATTAGAATAATCTTACATCATAATTAAGAATCTGGGTCAAGAAAAGGAATAACCACACGTTTTGTCACATAGCCCTGTCATTAGGGCCTTCATTCCTCCAAATTAGTGTATATTTTAGGGGTTTTCTGAAAGGTCTTCCTGTAATTTCCTGCACTACTGCACTACTCTCTAGAAAGGGGAATTTTGCATTTCTCCTGGTGACTTTCTTTGATTTGGCTCAGTCTGAATTATCTGGAGCATGTGGTTGGCACCATTCCTAATTTCAGCCCGGGTGAAGGGCTTTGGTTTGTTTTCTTTCACATTTCTTCTCAGCTGTTTAGATCAGTTTCTTCCCTGTCATCTATTATACCATAATCTTTCTCAGAATTCCCTCCTGCATGCTTTTTCATTGTTAAAATATTTATACAGCCTGCCAAGACAACTCTGGGAAAACAAGCAGGTCTAGAGGAAGGAGATTGGCACGCTGCCTTAGCAATAGCATCTGGCAGTAACAACCAGCTGGGGTTTACAATGCTCTGGTAGAGAACACATCAATGCAAACTTCACAAAGCTGAGAGAGCACAGTGGTTTCCTCAACCTGGGCTGATGGCAGTTTTCTGAATTTCCATGTTCCTTTAGTGTCCTGATGACTCTAAGCCAGAATGTGCTGTTTGACCTGAAACAGTTGTACTTATCACATCACCACATAGAAAAACTTCAGGGGCAATAGACATACCTCTGCTGAGACAAAAATAGCTTGGGGAAGTGCAGTCAACCTTGGGTGAAGTAATCGCAAAGCTGCAGGGTTAACCCAGAGCAATAAACTGAGTCCCTAGTCATTTACCACCCTGATATAATCACCTTTGCAGTGATCTATGATAATAAATCAGCAGATCTGGCTAAGGCAGCCAGTCCTGGGGTAAGACGAGATTAATATCAGAGTGTGTTTGTTTGAAGTTTTTATTTCTTTGAGAGAGAGAACAGAGGGAGAGGGAGAAGTAGACTCCCCGCTGAGCAGAGAGCCCAACACGGCCAGATCCTAGGACCCTGAGCTCATGACCTAAACCTAAGGTAGATCCTTAACCACCTGAGCCATCCAGGTACCCCAATATCAGAGTTTTACAAAGAAGTGTACTCATTCACAGGATGGAGACAACTCTCTTTCTACAGTTGAAAATAATGGACATGTAAGAAGAGAGCTATACAAGTCTTGGTTATAGCAAGTAACTGACATTACTAAAAATAATACTTTTTTTTAAGAGAGAAGAGCATATTCATATTCTTTCTAGTCACCTTTCTTAGGGAACATGGTATCTTTTAGCCCTGGGAAGGGTGACAAAAACTCCAAAGTGAAGCTTTTAAACTAAAGTCTAAACAATGTATACTTTTCATCTGAAAGTTTTATCTGGGGCGCCTGGGTGGCTCAGTCATTAAGCATCTATCTTCGGCTCAGGGCGTGATCCAGGCATTCTGGGATCGAGCCCCACATCAGGCTTCTCTGCTAGAAGTCTGCTTCTTCCTCTCCCACTCCCCCTGCTTGTGTTCCCTCTCTCGCTGGCTGTCTCTCTCTGTCAAATAAATAAATAAAATCTTTAAAATAAAAAGAAAGAAAGAAGTTTTATCTTTTGCTAAAAATCACATTTTAGGCAGCTCTATATAAAGTCCCTATGTATATGTGCGGGCTATTGATGCCTTTTGCCTGCATTAGCTACTGCATTAGATTTTACCATATAGGGAGCGAGGGTACAAAATGATCTTAGATTTCCTAAGTAAACTGTACTTTAAACTACAATTATTAAACCACTTAAGTATATTCAGTTAAATCTAGGGATTAAGTTTTTTAAAATTTATTCATCAAAACTGGAAAATGTCTATTGAGTATGTACACTAAGAACTCTCTGAGGAGTTTGAGATAGGGAGTTGAATAAGTTGTCACGGTAGATGGAGGTAACTGTTGGAAGTGAATAATTATAAGAGAATGGAGTGACTAGCCACTCAGGCTTTTAAGAGAGGCCTTGCAGAGATGACATATGGGTTGGGTATAGAAGGATAATTTGTAGTTCGTGGACAGAAGGTCATTTCAGGATTTCAGCCAGAAAGAATAAAATGAGCAAAGGAATAGATATATAAAAGGCTATGATGAGCTCAGGGAACAGCAAATTCTTCAATGATACTGAAGTGTAGAGTACATGAGAAGTGCTGTGAAATTAAAAGGAAAAGGGATCTCATGCCTAATAAAGAAGGACTCTATGCATTAGAGTAAGAAATGTTAATTCTATCTAGCAGACAAATGGCAGAATTTGAGTATTTTTAAGCTAGGGACTGGCTGGCATGAGCAAAAGTGCCTTTTATAGCAATATAGACAGTGGAAGAGAGTGAGATTATATTTAAGGAGAAAAATTATTCTACTTTCAATCTCTAAATACTCAAAATATTAAAACATTTTTTATCAGTAAAGTCATATTTATTTAAATGGGGTTTTTTTTAGTTTTCCAAAATCAAAAAGTAATACCTTATCTTTCTATTCAGTTAAATAATTTTCAAAATGAGTTAATTATCTGAAACATACATGTCAATAGTGAATGTTTCAGAATGTTTCACTGTTTTAACTTGATATTCCTGATTTTTATTCCTTTTTATATTAGAATATTTTCTAATATTTTCTTTCATGATTAAGTGTTTTGTTAAGTGTCTGGGAGAGGACTCATTTGTCTTGTGGAATCAAAATACAGAGAGTTTCCTGCTTTTGAAGTGATTGGTTAAAACTTGAAAACCTACGAAGGGTTCCAAAGACAAATATAATCATCTTATCAGATGGACTCCCTGAAAACAAGCCCCTGAGAAATAGTGCATTTTCAGGTTTGCTACCCAATCTGTTAATAATTTTCTGCTAAGTCTATTTGATTTTCATGTTTCCCCAAAATAGTTTTTTAAACTGCAAAAAGTAACACATGATAATTATAACAAAACAAGCAACACAAAGCAAAAAATAAGTCTTGTCCTACACACCTTGAACTCCACCCCCATGATAGGAAGTGTCAACAGGTGATATCTAGCCAGTGTTGACATATTTTCCAACTTTCTCAGAAATATTAGTTAAAGTGTCAAAGTTGAAAACAGTAGATGGAATCAACTTTTGAAAGGAAGGAAGGAAAGAGGGAAAAGAGAGAGGAAGAAAGAAAGAAAAGCTGCAAAGCAAATCTCAGCTTGATCTTTCATATCATATAAATAGACAGCAAGGGTTTAAAAGAAAGCATTGCACTGAGCAGTGAGTTGCCTTTAGTGGGAGCACTATAGCCATTCCCTTCACTCCTTGAGAAGACAGAGAGCTGCTTTCCTACTCTTCAGGCAAAGTGGAGAGGGCTCTTGGAGAGATTGGAGTGCCTGCAGGAAGGGTTGCTGATCTGAATCCCCACTGAATCCCCATACACTGCAGAAATATTTAAGCACTCACTGCTATAGCAGAGGGGGCTCAGCGAAGGCCCTTGGGTGAGCAAAACATGCATCTCCTGGAATTTGGAAGCATCCAGTCCCTGGACATCAAAAAGTTGCTTCTGTCCCTCCTGGGAATTCTTCAGGCAAGACCTGGATGAAGCAGTTATGTAAATGGCAGGCAGGACAAGCAGCTGAGAGTTGAACTCCCAACATTTGGAAGTTTATATGGGCCAAGTGGTCCTTGAGGAAAGTAGTCTGGCTTGAGCTATCCTTACAGTGTGAAAGTAAGATTAAATGGACATCAGGCCTGAAAATTTCCGAAGCAGAAAAAAACGTTTAAGCCAGGTAAGCAAACTAAAATCTAGCTTACTTCATGAACATAAGCAGAACTGAGGTTATTTCTTGTAAACGCCTCTGATAATTATAAAAAAAACTTGTCATCTGCTTGAAATTGTATAAGATAATCAGTTTTAACTAATTCCCTGCTGTCTTGAAAACCCTCATTGTAATAACTGGTCATTATAAAGGTTAAACAACTTCTTCTTTTTCACTTTATAAGCCGTCCTGTAATGTCATGCCTCTGAGATTTGTCTTGGTTTTGGATTTGAAGACTCTCAGTTTGCAAACTGTTCTCTTGTGCACAATAAACTCTTACTAATACTATTTTACTGATTTGGTTTTAATTTTTACTATTTCCAGATTTTTGACAAAAGCAGTCACTGAGGAGGGAGTCTTGCTGATATGGGAACACCCAGAAATACAAAGCCATGAATGGTACTGTACCATCAAGGGCAGAAGCTGGTGCAGAGGTTGTAGGTAGGGAGGCCACAAAAGATCAGCCAGCGATTGCTTCACCTGGGTCAGAGAACTGAGCTGTGCTAAGGCAGCTGCAGAGCTTCCAATGAATCTAAGGTCCAGTCTTCATAATTCAGTAAATCAAAAAAAGCAAGATCCAGAAGACTATATTTCATGATTCCCTGTTATGAAATTAAAAATCAAGCAGAACTAAATATACTGATTATACATATACATGTGATAACTCTTTAAAAAAAAAAGCAAAGAAAAAGCAAGCATGAAATTTAATTACCAGCTCTAGAGAGAGGCAAGGAGACAAACTAGAGGAAGATTGCTTATGCAGAAGTAAGTTAATATTATTTTTCAAGTTTTTGGCTTCAGTGGTGAGTTTGAGGGTACTCGTTACATTACTGAAAATAAATATGTGATCAAATGAATAAAAAGATCTTTGCACAGGCCAGTGATGTCAATATATAACAAACCAAGGATTAGGATGAATCTATTTCTGTTCACCAGAGATCCATATTTAGAAGGAGGGGAAAGAGTCTCACTGTAGTATGTGTGTTCTCTACTGCAGTATTTTTTGTTGCACTATTTTTTAAATTGGTAACAGTTGCCAATATCTTCCAGGGGGCTTGTAGCAGATAGTGTTAATAAACTTCTATGTGTCTACACCAGAGAAGTCGAGATATACATGGAAACAGTCAGGTTATGTGCTATCCACCAGCTGCCCCTCAATCAGCCTTGATCCTCAGCTTTTCCTTCTCCAAACCTCATACTAATTTTCCATCATATGGGTTGAATGACTCTTCCTTTAAACCAGTCTTGCCTATTCTGTTTTTCAGAGATTCCTCAAAAACCCTTCATGCTTTCCTGGCTGGCATAAATGTCCTTACATTTCTTTGATCATTGATTCACATTCTGAAAGGTGGATCCAAGTGGAAAGCACAGGCTAAAATCACTACATTTGTAGCTGAAGTCATCTCAGTGCAAGTTTTATTAATTTTAAAGTTTTCTTTTTTCCATAAATGCTTAATTGAAACACCCAAGAACTAACTAATTATTATTGAACTCTTACTGAATAGAAGTAAGATAAAATTCTGTTCCCTTCCTTCTTTGAGTAAATCTGTTTCAAAGAGGTATTTGGAGCTGAAGATAAGAAATCCTCCTCTGCTGGTACTGTTGTTGCCTCTTCCATAACACGGTTAAGTCATGGATGGTTAGCTGCCACCCACTAGATTCTTCTCCAATTGCCTGAACTGCTTTGGGTGGGCAAGGGGAGTAGTGCCAGCAGTCTGTTCTCTTGTTTGCACCCAGTCTGAGCCATGGTATTCATATATTAGAAAGCCTTTAACTTATACTCACCTAGGACCTTCAGTCTAGCAGCCATTCCCTCGGGCAGATATGCAGTTCTCCTACTTATCTGTTTGCCTAATGCCCTGTCCTCTTAAATTTCTGCTCAGTTTTCACCTTCTCAATGAAATAGTCTACCTTTGCTCCCTGTTGAATACCAGAAATTTTTTTCTTACTCTCAAGATTCACAACACCTCTTACCCTGCTTGAGATTTTCTTTTGGCAAAGAACTCTCTAATATATTATTTACTTATTTTGCGTTACCCATATTTTCGGAATCCTCCAATTAAAATATACACTACATAAAGGTAAGGATTTCTTTTTCTTTTTCTTTTTTTAATTATATTATGGTAGTCACCATACAGTACATCCCCGGTTTCTGATGTAAAGTTTGATGATTCATTAGTTGCGTATAACACCCAGTGCACCATGCAACACGTGCCCTCCTTACTACGCATCACAAGTCTATCCCATTTCCCCACCCCCCTCCCCTCTGAAGCCCTCAGCTTGTTTCTCAGAGTCCATAGTCTCTCATGCTTCATTGCCCCTTCTGATTACTCCCCCTTTCTTTATCCCTTTCTT
>NC_048224.1:32868476-32944851 GCF_002007445.2 Ailuropoda melanoleuca
TGGATGGTTCAGGCTGGTCTGGTACCTATCCAACTCGACTCGGGGGACTGGCTGAAAAAGGGGTCCCCTACTCTTCCGCCATCTTAACTCCTCTCAAAGGTAAGGATTTTTGTGTCTTTCACTTATTGATATATCACAAGCACTTAGAGAATACCTGACCTCTAGTAAGCACTTAGTAAATTAAAGTAAGCGGAATGTATGAAGTTGTAATATGTTCATGGCAGCTTTCCCACTTTCCAGTGATTCTTTTATTCCTTGTAATATTTTATAGTGAGTACTCATTTCAGTAGGACTCTGGAGTGGAAGAGTTAGATCTTCTTAATGGAAGAGTTTTCATTGCCAAGTAACCAAAATGAGTTTACGTTGCCATCTTACCAAAATACATCACAATGATATCATTTCTAAACAGACCTAAATAATCTACATGCCTGATAAGTGCCTTCCCTTCACACTGGAAGCACACAAAGCAAACACACAAGCAAATTTATTATTGAAATAGGATGTCATCTTGTTAGCATGGGAACAGAGCAAGAGATGTAAGTTGGACGACTTTAACTGCCTGTGGCATCAAGTAATGTTAGCCTGATGTATCCAATCTTACTCAAGAACAAACCCACAAACAAATGTTTGTGCTGGTTCATCAGGGAAACCTCTTCCAGGCATAATAGTGCAAATATACTATGATTTTTGCTCATTGGACCTTGCACTTTCAAATTTCTTACAGACCCCCTCACCCTGTACTCACAGAATCTTGCTTTAAGATGCCATTGCAGTCATGCATCCTAACGTGTACAGACAGGACATCCTTGATTAAATTTTTAGTATTTTCTGAAGTCTTTGATAATACAGTCACAGGCAGCCTCATGGATTGTGTCATTTCTGAAGCAGAATGATCTCATGCATTACATTTGTATTCTCCGCAATTTCATTTTTAAAGGGTAATCTTAACTTTCATTTGGGAAAGGCATTATACCATTGCATTCATATTCTGATGACATTTACCTACCTTAAAGGGCTGGTTTGAGGGTCACATCACTGAAGTATTTAGAAATGCTCTACAAATTATCATCTAAATATAACGTGGCATTTTACTTTTTGGTTATTGATATCGCGCCTCCTCTCTGAGAAGAACTTTCTACCCATCATATAAGTTGGCACATGTTTGAAGAGTCACGATTCATTTGGTCATAACAAATTCCATATCATCTATTTGAGTACCTTCAGTAAACAGAAATAAATTACAATGTTTATCACTTTGAGAAGATCAATAAATTTAAAGAATAAGAAACATTTTATATCAAACAAGAGTTTTATTTTATAACAATCTATGTATCTGATATTATCTCGGATTTTTCAGAGCAGATGAATTAACATTAACAGCTCTCACACTTTCTCTTCTTTCCACCCAAGTTCTGTTCAAATTAGTTTAATTTCTGGTTTACTAACAAGTTCAAGTAAATATCCCAATATTTTAATATATTTTCACACCATTTACTGCCTCCCATTATGCTTGTTGCAGCGTTCAGATCTCAGCTAGCCTAAACATGAGAGTCAGGCATGGGGTGTGGGAATAGCCATGGTTTCTTATGTAAATTTATGGATCAAATCTTCATGGATAATAGAGATTTAAAGTAGTAAAAATCTGCAGTGACAAAATGGAGTATTTTGTTCTTGTTTTGGAAACTGATATCCCCAAGGCTAGCTGAAGTAATAGCATTGAAGTTTCCCCAAATAGTTAACCAGAAACTTATGAAATCAAGAATTGCTTGTGAAATTGAGTGGTAAGATCTTTATCTAAACTGGGACAAATGATGGAAGCACGGCATTTCTCTAAAACTGGAAATATATAAAAATGATCAAAGATATTTTGGCAAATTATTTTTACAGCATGAACTGTGGACCTCAATAACATAACCTGAGATATAAAAAGTGCCATGAGCAATATTATCTGTACCCCAGCGAATAAGCTGACATCAAAGATGTCTCTAAGGTTTGATCCCTTACTGAAAGCAGTTACCTTAGTTGTTGTTCTGTGCGGCTGCTTTAGGTCAGAAAGCTTGAACTTCTTGCTTTCAGGTATTCTGAAGTGTGAAGTCATTAATAAAAATGTGAAAAGTTATTCTCATCATGCTCCCTATCAAACCTCATGAGAAATATTATGCACAAACATAAATGCTTCCTGCTAGTAAAGTTGTGGATACAACTTTTCCTATTATCATAGTGTATTAAAGCTGGCTTCACATGTGGGATCATATGCCTGTGGGCACATCTGTATGCAAATGTCAGAAGAGTCTGACCCAAGTTCTGAGAGTTACATAAAGCTATTATTTCCAACCTGAGTGGACTTGTGGGAGGTAAAGCAAGCCCAAGGAAAAACCAATTTAACTACCTTTTGCTGCCTTTCATATAAATGAAAAACCCAGATTGCTGAGCCTGAATGTCTTATAAGCACCTTCTAAAAATTGCAAATAATACTCTGTACTTGAACAGGACAAATGTGGAAGATGCAGTTGCCTTTATTAAATGTCTAGCTTTATACACACAAGGGACAAATCATATGTGATTACATGTGACTGGGAGGAATGGCTTCTTTAAACTCAAATTTTTTAGATATAGGCATCTTCTGAGTTACATCACTGAATCATTTTTCTTGGTCTGTTGGCCTGATTAGCTTCCATATAATCCTAGCCTTAAATTTAAAGTGAAGAAATAAGGTTTTCTCTTGTTATAGAGTAAATTTAGGTCAAGGAATCAGGAATAAGAAATATTTGGGCCTAATAGAACATAAGACTAGAGCAGTGGATTTAATCCCACTTCTACAATAATTAGTTGTTTGAAAAACATGTTACTGAAATGAACTTCACCAATCCCCACATATGTTAAAATAAGATAAATGTGTGCAAAGACTTTGAAACTCTAAACACACAATTATTTTTTAAAATTCCTCAAACTCTTAGAATTTCAATACTGATAGGCTTTGCTCTTAATTCTTTTCCTACTACCAGAGTAGTTAAATATATATGATATCAAATTTATTAACAGATTTTGTAACATATAATGAATTATTTAGAAAGGCTAGCAAACCAAAAAGTAAAATTAAAATATGTTATTTCTGACAACTACATAATTTTTCTTTTTTTTTTAAGATTTTATTTATTTATTTGACAGAGAGACAGCCAGCGAGAGAGGGACCACAAGCAGGGGGAGTGGGAGAGGAAGAAGGGCTCCCAGCAGAAGAGCCCGACATGGGGCTCGATTCCATAACGCTGGGATCACACCCTGAGCCGAAGGCAGACGCCTAACTACTGAGCCACCCAGGCGCCCCACTACATAATTTTTCTAAAGGGTAAGATTCTTATAGAATGAAGTCTTTAAGAAAATGAATCTCCTTTAGCTCATTGAGACTTGACCCATTGCTTTTAAGTTGCTTCAGGCCTTGTGAGTAAACATGGGAAGTGACAGGAAAATGGAGGGAATCCAGTAAGAAAGAGCTGGCAGAAACAAAATGGGTGCATTAGTACCCTGCAGAGATTTACACTTTCCAAGAAGTTGGGGAGTGAAATTAACGCTGTTGAAAAACAAACCCATTTGCCAAGGCCCCTCAAGTCCTGCTGCCTAAAGAGACAACAAGGAGACATGCCAGGCTTATTTCTTGAGACAGAATACAGGATTACATACTGCTTATGGGTAACTATAAACCTTCAAAAGTCTATGTTATCCAAAGCAGCAGACTTTCATTATCAGCTTGTGCTTTGCATGCTCAGTTTCAATAACCCTGCTGGGGTAATCGATTTTTTTTTTAGATTTTATTTATTTGAGAGAGAGAGAGAGGTAGCAAGAGAGCATAGGGGGTGGCAGAGGCAGAGAGAGAAACAGACTTCCCCCACTGAGTAGGGAGCCCGATGCGGGGCTCCATCCCAGGACTCTGGGATCATGAGCTGAGCTGAAGGCAGTTGCTTAATAGACTGAGCCACCCAGGTGCCCCTGGGATAATTGATTTTTTACCAGCATTCCTGGGTTCTGTTCTACTGCTACAGGCAGCCCATGCTTCCACTTTCCTTTTTTTACCATCCATTTTTTAAAAGCATCCATATCAGCTATTTCCATCATTCCTCTGTCAGTTCAGCAAGTTTTAAGCTAAACAATGAGGAGAGAAAATCTCTTTTACACTATGACACAAAGCACTGAATTATTTTGTAGTGATTAAAGGGGTTCCCTGTTCTTTGTGGAGCCACGTAGTAGGGGCTACATGCTGTATAGCAATGTATAGTCACTTTTTTAAGGAGACATCACTGTGTAATAGGAGAAATACATGGAGGTAGAGTTGGAAACAATTGTGTTTGTGTCCCTGTCTATTAGTAGTTTGTCACTTATTATTTCCCCAAATTCTCATTATTGAAACAAAGATATTAATCCAAATGATTCCCAAGACTATGAGGGCAGATGAAAAGATTTTATAAGTAAATGGGAATATTGTCTTGAAATACTATTTATTTAATTACATCTAGTTTATCTTTAATCCTTATTGATTCACAGATACTGTATAACATTATATGTCAAATATATCATCCTTAACTTTCAAGACTGATCTAAATGCAGCCAGCTAAAATACATATCCATTATTTCAAATGATGTGAGAAATGTATTTTCTGTATCCTGCCACTGGTGGAGACAGACGGTGAATCCAGGTCTTCTAAAACCAGGATGATTTTCTTTACTTAGAACATTGCACTTCCCCAGAGGTACTGTTTTACTGGCTATTTTAGATAGTTCTGGAACCAATGTTGAGGCCAAAGACACCATCTCCAAGTTCAGAAGCAGGCCAAAGAAATCAAAACTCTAACCCTGTGGAATGATAAGGATGGAAAATGCCCAAAGTCTGATGAGAACTACTTATAGTCTCATTAAAATAAGCTGAGGGAAGAATAAAAATTCTTCCATGTGGGTTTATGGAAAGAAGCAGGGATGTCCTTACTTCTATAACTGACCCAAGTGACTACAGCCCACTGACTCCTGAACTGGGCCAGTAGTACTAGTTTTGGTTTTGACTTAGTGATCTCAGAAGGCAATGTCAAAACCCAACAATCACTGGATAGAGTAGTTTTACTTCCACCTTAACAATGTAGAAAATTAGAAATAGTGTTTTTCCCACCCTAACAATAAGAAAATGCCAGATAAGCTATAAAATCATAACTATTCTTGAACTCATCAGATAGCTGAGGTCTCACGACAACCCTAGTAGCTGAAAGTCTAGGAAGAGACCAATTCCTGCAAAGAGACAGAAAGCAGCAGCTTCCCTGAAGCAAACCACAAGGAAGAGACGTCAAGTCAAGTGCCATAGAAGCAGACAAGAATATTTCAGCTAAAATACTTAACAAATTGCCATAGTTCAAATGCTGGGCAGGGACATTTAGAACGTGAAGTCAGCGCTGCTTGAAGGTATCCATAGTAACAGTTAAAACAAAATCCAGTCAACTTCTTACTAGATTGATTTACTCCACATACAAAACATTAGCAAAAGTATGTTGAAAAGAAGTGTGTCCATTTCCAAGCTTAAATGCTATATATTTTAAAATCTGTTCTGCAATCAATGATAGGAGTTCAATAAAAATCACGAGAAAAAGAAGAAAAACAGCTCGTTGTCAAAAGACAAAGTCATCAATAGAAACTGTAAATGGCCCACTTATAAGCTCTATCATAGAGGAAATTCAAATTAGCTTGGATTATTATGGCAAAATTTTTTTGGAAAAAGTGAATGTCATTACACAAATATATGGGGAGTTTCAGCAGACATAGGGACTCCATTAGAAATAAAACAAATGGATATTCTGAAGATAAAAAGCATGATATTAGAGGTGAAAATGCCTTTCATGGACTCATCAGTGGACTAGACCTAGCCTAAGCAAAAAAGATCAGTGAATATCAAAAGGAGAAGAAATAACCAAGACTGAAGTACAAAGAGAGTTATTTTAAAAAACAAAACAAAACAAAAAAAACAAAGAAATCAAGACCTCTGGAACAGGATCAAATGGCTTAGCAAACATTTACTTGGAATCCCAAAAATAGAAGAGATAACAACAACAACAATTTATGGATAAAAAAAATCAAATCACAGATCCAATATGCTCAGAAAACCACCAAACAGGGTAAATACTCTCCTCTGGAAACACNCAAAAAAAACAAAGAAATCAAGACCTCTGGAACAGGATCAAATGGCTTAGTAAACATTTACTTGGAATCCCGAAAAAAGAAGAGATAACAACAACAACAATTTATGGATAGAAAAAATCAAATCACAGATCCAATATGCTCAGAAAACCACCAAACAGGGTAAATACTCTCCTCTGGAAACACACCTATCACATTTAAACTGATGAAAAACAAAAATAATGAAAAAATCTTGAAGGCAGCCAAAGAAAAAGGACACATTATATACGGAAGAACAAGAATGAGAATTATTGTGTTAGAAACTATGTAGGCCAGAATACAGTATAATGACATGTTTAAAGGTTTGAAAGAAGAAAAAAAACGCCAACCTAGAATCCGATACAGAGCAAAAATACTATTCAAAAATGGAGGTCAAATAAAAACATTTTTAGACCAACAAAAGCAAAGAAAATGTATTACTAGCAGACCTTCAANACAGTATAATGACATGTTTAAAGGTTTGAAAGAAGAAAAAAACCGCCAACCTAGAATCCGATACAGAGCAAAAATACTATTCAAAATGGAGGTCAAATAAAAACATTTTTAGACCAACAAAAGCAAAGAAAATGTATTACTAGCAGACCTTCAATTAAGGTATGTCAAAGGAGGTTCTTTAAGCAGAAACAATATGTTACACAGAAACTAAGATCAATCTACCTATCTATCTATATGATATGTACCCAGCAATAGTAAAATGAAGCTATATGTAAAGCATTCTTCTCTCTTCTATTGAAATAGACAGTATAAAGCAATAATAATACCTATGTAGTTTGGGTTTACAGCATATGTTAAAGTAAAATGTAGATAATAAGAGAAAACAAGATGGGAAGGAGGAATTGCAAGTATGTTGTATAAGGTTTAATACTCTATGAAGTGATTTAACATTATTTGAAGGTAGATGGTGTTTAATTAAAGATGAATGTTGTAACCCTAGTCCTTAAGAAAAGAAGTATAACTATTGAACCAGTAATGGAGACAAAATAGAATCCTAGAAATTGTGTAACTAATCCAAAAGCCAGAAGAGAAAGAGATATGAAAAAGGAGAGGTAAAATAAATACAAAAAAACTAACTTAATGGTAAGATTTAGTCTAAACATATCAATAATTACATTCAATGTAAACAGTCTAAACATATCAATTAAAAGACAAAAGGCAAAGATAAAAGAATATTCATAGATTTTTTTAGAAAACATCTATATAATTGTATGAAAGTAAGCATTTTTTGAATACAAAAACACTGATAGGTTAAAAATAAAATAAAAAAATATATCCTGAGCAAACATTAATCAAAAGGAAGCTTGAGTGGCTGTCTTAGTATCAAAGTAGACTTCAAAACAAGGGAAATTGCCATGAAAAAAAGAAAAAAACAAAAAAAGTTCATTTTTAACAAGAAGACATAAAAGTCTTGAATGAGAATTCACTTAACACAGCTTCAAAATACATGAAATAAAATTAATAGAATAGAAAGGAGAAATAGACACATCCACAAGCATGGTCGGAGATATTAATGCTCTTCTCAGTAACTGACAGAATGAATAGAGAGGGAAAATCTTTTAAGGATATAGAAGACCTAAAAAACATAATCAACCAATTTGACATAACTGACATTTATAGAGTTCTCCACTGAACATGTTCAAAAGCCAAATGTATGTTCTTTTCAATTGTACATGAAACAGCCACCAAGTTAGACCATATTCTAGGTCAGAAAACAACCCTAATAAATTTTTTTTTTAATTTAAGCCATGCAAAGTATGTTCTCTAGCAACAGTAGAATTATCTAAAAGCCAATAACAGAGCAATATATGAAAAATCCTCATATATTTAGAAATTAAATGGCGTAGTTATAAATAACCCATGAGAAAAAGAAGTCATGAAGAAATTAGAATTTGATTTGAATGAAAATGAAAACACATGTTACAAAATTTGTGGGATGCACTTAAACCAGTCCTTAAAAGAAATGTTATAGTACCAAATGTTTTAACAGAAAAGCAGACATGTCTAAAATCAATGAATTTCCACACTTAGAAACAAGATTTTAAAAAGTAAATTCAAACCCACTTTGTAGAGAACAAAATCTCTCTCAAACAAATAGATGTGCAAAACCATATCAAAGTGCATGACTAAAACTAATGCTAAGAAAAAAGGAAAACTAATTTTTTCTGGTGAAATGTAAATGATAGAGCAATTGAAAACAATTATAAAGGCTTGAAAAAAGCAACGAGTCAAACTCAGACATATATGAAATACAATTATTAAAATTTTTAAAGATCAAATGGCAGGATTTCCTTCTTTTTTTAAGGCTGCATGATAATCCTGGAGGATATACGTGAAATAAGTTAGAGAAGGACAAATACCATATGATCTTACTTAAATGTGAAATCTAAGATTCATAGAAGCAGAGAATAGAATGTAGGGAAGGGGAAATGAGAAGCAATGGCCAAAGGATACAAAGTTTCAATTGTGTAAGGTAAGTTCCAGAGATCTACTATAAAGCATAGTGCCCATAGCTTACAATACCGTATTGTATACTTAAAATTTTCTAAGAGAGTAAATCGTATGTTGTGTTCTTACTACTACTACTACTACTGATACTTCCCCACACAGTTCATAATTCTACCATATATTTGATTATGTCAAACAAATACGGCAAAGTTAGAGAAGAGTTGTAGATAATTTCATTTGTCAAAATAAATATGAAAAATCTTAAATAAAATTGAGTGCTGTAAATATCAAACTGAATCCATCAATATACTTATAAAAGTTAATAATTCTAACATTTAGAATATGAATAAGCAGAGGTTATCCTAAGAGTGAAAGAATTTTCCAATATTAGAAAATTTGCTTTATAATTCACCATCTTAATATACTTAAAAGGAGAAATTCCAAGCCTTTTATAAAATTTAGCAGTCCTTTATTATAAAATTTTCTGAGAAGTAAGAATATAATATGATTTTCTCAATTAAATAACAATATATCACGAATGTTAGGATACAGGCTTAGTGGTGAAACTTTGAAAACATTATTAAAATCAGAAAGATGATAAGGATTTATCTTACTCTTACTATTCAACGTTGTACTGAAAATCTTAGCCTAAGCAATAAAATAGAAAACAAAATTGGGGAGAGGATTTGGAAAGCATAAGATTGTACTGAAATTGTTTTTATGTATGTGTTGATCCACAAAGAAAATGCAAGAACATATATAGGTTAACAAATGGAAATGAGAGTTCAGGAGAGTTGTTCTTATGTTTTGGTCTTCTGTTTGATCACTTTGCTATTGTGTTCTACTTTCTGAGTCCTCAACTCAATTTACATTTCAACCCATTTACTGAAATCCTAAAATTACTCATATATTTTTGTTTTTTAAGAGCTGCTTCTTGTTTTCTTGTAATACCTGTGTCATAGAATTCAGATCTTGTAGATACAGCATCACTTTGAGGATATTACCGATTGTCGTCTTTGGCTTCATTTATCTCACTCTGAGTAATTACAACAATTAATAGGATTGGTAGTATCTTCTTCATGTTGAAACTATTCCTCAAATTCTTAGTGAAACTTTTCTGGTCTTCTTCATTTAAGGATAAGCCAATAAAGGTTGATAAGGTGAGGCTTGTTAGTTGATGAGCTACTTAATAGCTGACTTTTTCCCCATGAGATTCCCAATTCAGCACGTGAGCATCTTTCCTCTTAAGATGCTTTGTTTCTTTGGACACACATCCTCCAATCCCCTGTCAGTATGTGTGTTCATATTGAGGTGGAAGAAGGTAATATGTCCGTGCTGTTATCCTGAGAACAAAGTGGGTCTGAAGGTCACACAATTCAGAGTAAAGAAATTAACTTAATCCCTTTGTTTTTAGCTCCTTCCTTGGACTCTACTTTCTGCTATGCATAAATTCCCTTTTGAATTGCCTTTTCCATTCAAATTCTCCTGAGGAAAAAGTAGGAAGCAACATGTCAGTCATTCAGAGAATGGAGACAGACTGCCTGGGTTTGAATCACAGTACTACCACTTACTATGTGGTTGACCTTGAGCAAGTTAAGCTTTCTGCGCCTCTGTTTCCTGAGCTGTAAAGGGATAATGTTAATATTCTACTCCTAGGTTTTATTCTAGAAGTAAAACTGTATTTTCTGTAAAGCACCAAGAATGTGCTAAGCTCATGGTGACTGCTATCTACATACCACAGTAAGTGCTACATTAAGTAACCACTCTCTAGACAAACTTCCAACTAGCTCCCCAGTTTTCTGGCCCATATTTCACACCTCTCTGCCAAAGGCAGTGGGTACTGCCATAAAGAAAACTTACTGGAGATACTTATTTTCATTGGTTTTCTCAGGGTTGGTATTTGTTCACCTAGTCCAGATACGACATAAATTTACTGGTAAGAGCCCATGCTGTACAGATCATGAAATATTTTTACTATCGTCCTTAGGCAAAGCCTCTTCAGGTTCTTAAGCTATAGCTTTTCTTTCGCTTTTCTTTTTTTTAGATTTCTAGGCTTAGCTATCACTTCCTCATCTGGTTTTTGTCTTCCGAAGACTTGCAGAATTATTTCATCTGCAGCTCTATCTCCCATTCTCATTGTGCCTTGTGGGTCTCCATAAAGTTTTTATTCATGTACTTTCAATTTAGTAGTGATTTGGTAGTGATTTTCAATTGAGTAGTGATTAAATATTTAATCAGAAACTGAGTGTCTTTTTTCCCTTCTTTTAAAAAGCTTATAATATCACATAGTAGCAATGGAATCTGTTTGTTTAGACACATTTGTATGTGTGTGCTCACATGTATGTATTTGTGAGTTTTAGGTCTACTGCACAGTCTTGGGAATTCCATAGGGATATGTATTGGGGCTGAGTTGACTGTATAGGAATGAACTCTAGAACTCTTCTTTTTGGAGGAGACCTCAAAAAAAAAAAAAAACGCTCCTTTTTTATTGGGTTTATATATTGCTTTGCCACTTAAGATTATATTTGAAGAAAAATGCATTTGACAAAATCACTAGTTTTAACCTTTGTGGTTACCAAAAGAACAAAGATAATATAAAAATATGATTGTGAGTAAAGACAGCCATGAGACATTTCATGAGGATACGGAAAATATATATATAAGGTTCCGTCATGTAGGAAATACACTGGTGGTCCCCAGAAATAAAACTATTTACTTAACATAATTGGATACTTGAATGGATACAAAATGAAACCTATTAATTACAGTTGATATTTCGGGATGAACAAATAAAATATGAGTGAGCAATCCAGAAAAGAGTCAGGATCTAAGGGAGGAGACAGTTGGATGTATTCTACCCTTCAAAGTAGAACGAAAGATCGGAAGGCTATTTGTAAACTTCCTGTTGCCATTAAGAAGCTTAGGATAATGACTACAAGAACTGCTAAAAGTTGTTACATTATTGTCATGTTGCCATATTTCTAGTTTAATGTGTTATGCTCAGTCTGTCTTCTCAGTAACACTTTTTATTAAAAATCTTCTGGCAGCCGCTCTGGGGAATGTCACATGACAGTGGGTGGTGATACAAATGAAGAAAAAGGAAGATAGACTTAGGTGCTGACCCCCATAGTGGGAAAGAAAAGGAGAGCACTTCATGCTGGTCTTGGCATGCTCTGAGAAATGCACAAAGTTCAGGAACACTTAGAATTGTACAATTCTCCAACAAAGTTCATACTTTCTAAGGATGAGGTACTGTTTTCTCTACTATGTCAGCAAAAATAAAACAGCTGCCAGGACACATGATTAGTAGATATTATTAAAACACAAGCTTTTATTCCACTCTCTCCCTAAAAATATTGAGTCAGCATTGAATAGCAATGTGCACAGGTCAGCAGGTGCTCCCTAGATTTTAATAGTTTCATTTGCTGGAGAAGAGTGCCCAGTGTCTGAAATTAGTTTAGCATGTAACTTTCCTTTTACTCTGAGTTGCCCAGAGGAAAAGGAAAAGTAAACAATCCCTTGGGTCTGCTGGTCCACATTAGGTCCAAATTTTAAATGGCCTTTCTTATGGTTTATCATGTGGTCTATCACTCTGTAATAAGGGAAGAGAAAGAAGAGATCACAGGTACAGCATGATGTCACTGGTTGCTGATGTATTATCCCCACTTTTCATTGTTAAAAAAAAAACCCAAAATATGAAAATTTGCATGGCAGGGAAAAATAAGATTATCAATAAAAAGTTTCTTTGGTGAAATGTTTTTCAAACTAGAGTTCACAACCCAATTGTGGATTGTCAAATCAATTTAGTGGCTTGCAACCAGTTTTTGTTTAAAAAAATAGAATTAAATTGAGTCAAATCAAGAGCATATGGAATGGACTAGAATAGAAGTACATCTCAAATGTATAGGCTAGTAGTATTTCTTAAAATGTTTGTTTCAGTTGTGGGCATTTATGAATATGTGTGTTACATCAAAATGTAAAAATATATTGTGAATCACAGTTGTTTGAAAAACATACTTTCAGAGTAACTATCCCTAAATAAAATACAGCATCGGTATATTAGCAAAAATTATAGACTTAATTCATACCTACACCTCTGAAACAACAACATGACCACAAAGGAAAGGGATTGGCAAAGCTTTCTGTTCTTTCCTTGAAGACATAGAAACTTTTTCACTATAATATAATATCCACAGAGACAAACCTAATTATTTCTAACATCTCTTTTTTTTTAAGTAAAAAAGAAAGAAAGAAACAAACAAACAGACAAACACATATTTGTGATTTTCCATAAGCTTTCTGGGAAATTTCAAAGATATTTTTGCATGTAATAGGTATCCTCAAATATTTTATTTTTTCTAAATTTATTTATTTTGGGAATGCAGATTTCAAAAATATTTTCACAGATTTATTTACTTGGCTGATTAAGAAAGTGACTGGGGCATCTGGGTGGCTCAGTGGGTTAAGCAACTGCCTTCGGTTCAGGTCATGATCCCAGGATTCTGGGGTTGAGCCCCACATCAGGTTCCCTGCTCAGCAGGAAGTCTGCTTCTCCTTTTCCCCCTCCCTCTGTGCTGTCTTTCTCTCTCTCTCTCTCAAATAAATAAATAAAATCTTTTTTAAAAATTTAAAAAAAGAATTGCAAGTGACTGAGAAACCACTTGGTTATCTGTTTTATCAAATTGACAATAAAACATTTAAAAATACATAAAAAAGGTAACACTGTTGTAAAGTATCTTAGCTCTTCCATAAGTGAAGAACCTTATTTTTTTGTGGGATTTTTTTTTCACTGACATACTAAGAGTGACATAAAGCACAGAAAAGTATTCTAGTAAGAAGCAGGATGGCTTTTATTTTGGCAAATAACACAGAAGGTAAAGAACACTCGTCGATAGTATAGGTTAAGGCTTGAATTAGTTTACCAGGGAAACTAGCCCATCAAGACTTAAGCAAATGTTGCTACAATTTTAATATTTTTTGTGGCCTACTTGCAAATTCAGATATTCTGAACCAAGGGAAATAAAATTCAATTACATATTGTTCTTCATTGTGCTCTTTCGTATTCTGGAACAGACTGACATTTCACTTTGGAACAGTGATTCTCTCTCAATAGGTCTGCAAGATCAAAACTATTTCTGTTGTAACACTACAATGTTATTTGCCTTTTGCACTCTTCCAGGGACATACCAGGGAGGTTCCTAGAGGCTGTATAACATGGATATCTCAGAAGACCAAGTACAGAGCAGACCTAAGAACCCATCTGTCTTCTAGCAAGTAAGACATTTAAGAGATTTGCAAAAATGCCACTCTGATCATAATTATTTTTTTTCCTTTGGAAAAGAGTTATTTCTCCATAAAAATATTACTTTGCTAACATAAAATGTGTTCACTTTGCATATTTTCAAGTGAATTGATACATATGTATTTTAAAGTTTTTCTTTTTTTACATATCTGAGAGTATAATTTTGATAGTGGTCATTTACATTATATCCCACATAAAAGAAAAATTTCAGGGGCCCAGTGACCAAGAAGTTGGGGAGCTGCTACTTTAGGGAAAAACTATTCTTTTCCTCGGGGGGAAAAAAAGCATGCATAGTCGAATTTCTGTCATAAATACTCTTTGTCTCAACTATCTATATTCAGCATAACTTCTACCCAAAGTCACTGACTAATTTCACAGAGAAAATAGGGGGCTGGTAATTGAGGATTGTCTATCAAGCACAAGCATTCTAAGGCTTGTGAAGCTCATGAAAATAACACATCTCATACCCACACACATTCTTTTTACATAAGAAAGTATTAATAGGAGACTAGTCTCTGTAAGAATTATTTTAGGGAAACCAGGTACAGAGAGGGTTGAAAGGAGTTAACCAAAACTCATGCTCCTATGGTCTCCTCCTATAACAATTCAAGACTTTCAGTTAAGAAATGTAAAATGTGATGGAGCTATTTTATTTCAGGCAACAAGTAGTTACGGAATACCACCAGAATAAGCTCCTTGGACCTACAGCAAAAATTAATGGAGAGAACACAGAATACATCTTTGTATCTAATTTAGGGCTCTGGATCAGCCAGTGAAGAGTTGCCTGTGAGGTTGACAATGGTATTAACCTCAGTCCTGCAATATATTTTTATTTTCCTGGGCTCTATTTATCCTACAAAGTAAAAATCTTTACCTTGGCTAATATTAAAACCTGCTGTATAATACTATCTGCTTCTGCCCCTTCCTAAGTGGCTTTCTCCTATTTCTCATAAAACAGAATTTAATCTTAATCCGTTACCATGCATAATCCTTTCGTATTCCTGATTCCAGTTGTTTGTTGGGGCAAATACAATCTCTTGATTTTCTTGAAACTCTAATTCATATACAGCACCTCTTACATTTATTTATTGATCACTATTTCTGTGAAACACTCTTTTAGGCTCTGGAGAAACAGTGGTAAGCAAAATGGAATAAAGACCCTACCTACCTACAGCTGAAAATCTCATGAGAAATCAAAACAAAATTACCAAATCTTCCCACAAATAAATGCAATGTTATAACTGTTGTATTTTCTATGAGTAAAAGGCACATAATGCTATGAGGGAGAGGTTGATTTGAGGAGGTTAGAGATTTAGGGAAGTGATCAAAAAATATTTGCTTGATGAATAAGCAGTTGAATAGATAGTTGAATGAAAATAAGAAAAAACACTTTCCCTTGAGGTAGAAAACAAAGAAAGCATTTTTTAAAAATCTGTCATCAGATTCCAAGATTTATGTAACAGGATATTTTTTGTTTATGTGATCGAAGTACATGAATTCATTAAGCATGAGAACCTAGTTGGTTTTATGTATCCATTACCATTTTTTAACAGGATCTTGCTTTTTTATGATGTTTTGCTCTTTCCAGATTGAATTTATATTGCCTCCTTATTTTACAAAAATCTAATATCATATATTAGCAGCCTTTTATAGTAATTCTATCTCTTTACTCTGAATTTATGAATACAGCTAATTAATTCACAACCTTAATTTGGCAAGGTCAGTAAATAGCTTGAGAGATTATAAACATCTGGATGGAAAATCCAAGACCTTTGAATTAAAGTGTTTAGTTTTCACTTGATGTAAATCTTAATAAATAAGGCCCCTAGGCTATTTGCACAAGTGACATGTCTCAGAACAAATTGATGGTGTATGTATGATAAACCGTTTGTATGCATAAAAATTCCTGATATTTACTGGAATTAGGTACAGCAGATGTCACATTAACATTTGGCAAGAAAAAGCCCATATGAATGATTGGAGAAAGTAAATAGTCGACAGGGTTTTAATAGAATGTGTGTACACACCAGACACTTCAGAAGACTATTAAATATTGAAATATATAAACTGACATTGTACTTGGTAGATGTATTTGGAATGAATGGGCCAAAGTAAAAATCAATGATTCATGGAAGTGGGGTTTTTCTTCTCCCTTGTAAATCCCAGAAATGTGTCCTCCACCAAAAAGTTATTAATCAACATTTGTTAGGGATTTGCAGAAAATGGCAGAAAACTAGTCGCAGGAGTATCCAGAGAAACAGCTTCGTTAAACACCCAATAAAAACACCCAAAATACACACAAATACTTCATTCTGTATCATTACAAAATTTAAAATTCACCGAGAATATCCAGAGTGTTCTCTATTGTTATTTATAACAATTACAGTCAAATTGGTATCAGTAACAGTTAGAGATATATGGAATTGGGAAGAGAAAATGGAAGCAAACTGACTATAGACTATGACCCTGAGATGTTGGATTCTCTCCTGTCTTGAAGAATGGGAAGTTGCGGGTAGAAGGCAAAATAAACATGGAATCAAGTACCCCCTCCAACTCCCGGAAGTAGCAATCACATACGTAAGCAAAACTTTCCCCCGTAGCTTGAGCTCATTTGCCAGAGGTGAAGACCAAGAAAAGAAAAGAAAACCCACTTGGCCCGGTAGCAAGGTAGACGAGTTAGGCTGAAGCCAGCAAATCCTCGCCTTAGGAAATGTGAACTGAAAGACCGGAAGTTACTGTCAGGGGAAGAAACTGAACAGAGCAGCAAAACACTGTATAATTTCCACGCTCTCAGTTTTGTTAGACAATGAGCAAGCTGTATAACCAAAGGAAACAAAGAGTAGAAAATGAAGAATTATTTTTAAAAACAATACCATGTAGCCTATTTGAGAAAGAAATCTCGTGCATTGCTCGTGCGAATGTAAAACGATAAAACCATTTTTAAAAACTGTTAGTTTCTGCTAAAGCTGAGTATTTGCCTTCCGCAACTCAGCAGTTTCACTGTCGGTGCATTTACAAGAGAAAAGAGTACATCTGGCCACCAAAAAGCATGCCCCAAAAAGCCCCAAAACAATAACATACATAATGTTCGTAGCAACTTTATTCAAAGTAGGTAAGACTGGATGCCCATCAGGAGGAGAATAGATATATTGTGGTAGTCATACAATGAAACACTATATAGATATAAAAGTTGGGCTACTATATACAAAAAGCATATAAATATCATAGATATTATGTTCAGTGGGAAAAGCCAGATGCATAAGTGTATCTTCAGTAACATTCCATTTATATGTGTATTAATCCAAAACAAACTAATCAATGATTGTAGGAGTCAGAATTATAGTCATCTGATGGGAGATATAGTCTGAGGAACAGACACAATGGAGTGTCTAGAAATGTTCTATATATTCTCTGGATAGTGGCTAGACAGGTATAAATATATGTTAAAAAATCATGGATATTAGTATTCAAGATTAGTGTATGTCATATATCGATTGAAAAGAGAGAGTTCTGTTTCCTTTCATGGCAAATAGACAACTCATTCCAACCCTCCCTTTGATAATAACTGGGAAAACTGGAAAAAATATGAAAAGAACGCCCATTTGGAAGTAGGGGAGAGTTAACAAGCCTGCGAAGAATTCAGGGGCCAAGATCCAAGAGAAAAAGGAAACTGAGAGTTGTGAGCTCAGAGACTGGGCCTGCTTTTTCCGAGCTGTATCTACCAATTCAGGTGTAGGCTAATGCTGCTGTATAAATTCCTGTGGTGTGTGATACCACAAGGAATTTTGACAGTGTATGTTGACAAAAATTGGAGTTCAGTATTTAGGTATCAGAGGGCTTCAACTTAGAAATAGACTACTGTCATGGCACTGTGGAATTGCAAGCCCAAACACCAAGCAAGTAAGAGAATCAAGGTTTAAAGATGGAATTACCACTTTGTAAAACAGATTAGCTACAGAGAGACGCAATTCCTGGGGAGACTATGAAGTAAAAGAGGAAATCTTAAAAGCAGCCAGAGTGACAATGGAACCCAGAACTCAGTGGAACAACAACTTCAGAGTTTGGGGAAAATCTTAGTAGCGTGACCTTTTCGGACAAAGAGAAACAGATTATTTGTCACAACCAGATTTGCGCTAAAAAGAAGACAACGGACATTCTTAAGCCAGAACAGTGATCCACAGATGCAAGTTTGGAGATTCAAGAAAGAACATAAAGCAACAATAAATGTAAATATCTGGGTAAATATAAATAAATATTTAACATTTAAAAGTTATACAAATTTTATGTTTATATATGTTCATAACTAAAATGTATAACAATATATGGCAAAATATAGCAATAGCATGAAGTCAGGAGAGAGACAAATAGTGTTAAAATGTTCTGAGGGCCCTGTTCAGGAAAAGGAGACATGATCATATAAAACTTCAATGAATCAGAGATGCATGTTGTAATCTATAGAGTAACCTTAAAAATAATTAAAAAGTATATAAACTATGAAGCTAAGACAGGGAAAATATTGACATTAAATTAAGAAGTATATATTTAACCCATATATCAAACGAGCTCACAATGTAAATTGAAAAATATTTGTGAATACATAATGAGACTATTGCAAGGAAATTATGTGGGATGTAGTTAAATTTATGCTTAAATGGAGAATGGAGAGCCTTCAACTCAGATATTACAAAGAACAAAGCCTGAAAACAAATTTTCTAAGTATCAGTAGAAGACACAAAAAGAATAGCACAGTAATGTGTAAGAATGAAAATTACAAAGATAAGAGCAGAAATTATTGAAAGAAAAAAATCGAGGAGGATGGAGGGAGCCGTTTTACACTTTCATACCTCTAACCACGAAGCAGTATAAGGCTTCCCTACAGGTGGCAGCAGTCTCAAATTCGGGGACATTAATGATGACAGAACATGCACAGGGCTGATGCTGGTAAATGGGACTGGCAAAAGGCTCTTTGAGTTTAAGAGGTGCGTTAGAGGTCTGATGAGGAAGAGGAAAAGAAGAGGTAACCAACTGAGAAGCAACAATTTTTAAAAAAAAAGAAACAGAAAAGAAAACATACAGCCCAATGAATAACCAGGGAAGGTAACACAAATCTTAGCTATAGATGTATTTTTATTTATTTATTTATTTAAGTAGGCTCCATGACCAGCGTGGAGCCCAACTCAGAGCTTGAACTCACAACCCTGAGATCAAGACATGAGCTGGGGGGTGCCTGGGTGGCACAGCGGTTAAGCGTCTGCCTTCGGCTCAGGGCGTGATCCTGGCGTTATGGGATTGAGCCCCACATCACGCTCCTCTGCTATGAGCCTGCTTCTTCCTCTCCCACTCCCCCTGCTTGTGTTCCCTCTCTCGCTGGCTGTCTCTATCTCTGTCAAATAAATAAATAAAACCTTTTAAAAAAAAAAAAAAGACATGAGCTGAGATCCGGAGTCAGATGCTTAACCGAGTCACCCAGATGCCCCATAGATGTATTTTTTTTAATTCACATAACTTCCATTAATTCTTACTAAGAATGTTTGCAAGGATTTAAAGAGAAAATCAGCTTGTTCTGTATATATTTTTCCAGATGTACTGGGTAGGAAAGGGATACTTCTAAATGACCTGGTCTCCTTACCTTAGACGATACAGGGATTTCTTACAATGTAAGCAAGCGAGAGAACATAGTCAGGCTTCAGAGTAAAAATATTTTTTGGCAGTAGGATGTGGTTCAAGGTTAAACTGTATTCTTCCTCCTGCTCATTTTGGAAGCAACAAACCCTAGATTGTAGTCAGGTTAGTAATTAAAAGGTGAACGCAATGATGGAGGAGGAAAAAAAAAAAAAAGATTGGTTATCTAGACCTGGACATGGGAAGAAAATAATTTCAGTAGAGTCCGAATGGATTACAAACACACTGTCTTCTATCATAAATATACTAAAAATGTTAGCTGTCTTCTAGAATTGTTCTGACTATATTGATTTTAAAATATAGCCACCTGAGAGCACAATTAATAAATGTAAGATGAAGTAAGATAAAATTGTCTTTATCTCATTTGCCCTCTAGCCTTAAAGCTACCTAATCAGAATCCCTTGAGAGGAAGAATTTAAGGGTAAGTGAGGGAAGGTGAAGCCTAAATTTCACAAGAAAAAGAGAAAGAAAATCTAAGTTTTCTGATAAATTATAGAGGATGTACTCTGTTTTATTATGTTTAGACTTACAAATTAAAAACTCAGATCATAGTTCTCCTTTTCACCTTTTCTGTATTTCCATGTGGAATATCTGGCATTTCATTTTCATTTTGTCTCATTAATAGAAATGAGTTATCATGAAAGAATTGGATTTTGAATTGTCCATTACCGTTAATGGTAACACTGAGGGAGGGCATTGTTTATGTCTAATGATGTCTGCCTGTTTACTTTTGGAAAGCATGACTTCTAGGCTTTATATAAGAAGAAAACTTCCTTCAGAAATAATTTTGTCAGGTTAATGTTAAAATTCCTACCACAATAAACTGGTAGTTTTCTCCCAGTCCCCCAAATCAGAATTAATCACTGTGTGCCCAGTAGCATTTCATCATAGTTCTCTCAAGGCACTCTTTGGTCTAACTTTATTATAGTTTCTCATAAACATGAATACCTTACCCATTAGATTATAAACTACTTAGAGGTAAGAATGAATCTTATTTTTTTCTTTTTCTACCTCATGCAGTGAGCACATGAAATAAATATTTTTGAATGAATAGAAATCAGCTTAATAAGAAATATGCAGTATTTTACAAGTCCCTATGTGGGGAAATGCAGTAATAGGTAGAGTTTATTTTTCTTGCCATCCTAACATATGCACATATATGAGCATAAGGGATTCAGTACACAATGGAATTGGGAGTAGATATTGACACCTCAGAGACATGTGAAGAAGTTAATGCACAATTGGAATATTAACTATCAGCTTATGAATCTTGTTTTCCTTAAGCAGATATGAACCAAACCACCCAGGGAAGACAACAGAAACATTAAACATAATGACGTTGAGGAGCAAGAGCATATGAGACAAAGTCATGGGTAGTTGCTTTAGACTGAAAGCTATGCAGCCTTTTTTAACTGGAAATCAGCAAATCAGTACCCAGGGGAGAACATTTTGGAGTCATGGGATAGAAAACTGCTAGAGGGTCTATCACCCATAAATAAATCAATCATCAAGATTTGAACCAATGTAATCATAATTCAGCAGAAGAGAGAATAAATCTAACTTTCCCAGGAAAATGGGGCTTGGAGATGGAAAGGGAGCAAAACATTATAACACATATGGATGAAAATATAACCCCCCACTGCCTCCTAGAATGTCTCTTATCATATGGAGCTTCAAATAAACCCCATTTATTGGCCTCCATATACAGTATGGTGATTAGACATAATGTGATTAGGAAAAATCCCAAAACCTGAGCTGAGAGTTCTAGTCTTTTTCTGTGGGTCTTCATAGACGAAAATCGAAGGACATCAAGACCACATGGAGTCCTTATCAGTCGCACATATAGGTGTGATGTGGCTGGACTGCAAACTTGTGTTGATTTTATTCAATACTTTTCAGAAGAACAAATTCACAACAATATCCTCACTAATTAGCCCATTTAAGGAATGATCCTTCAAGTTTGAGGATGGCACCTCTCTCAGTGCATAAGCTGGAAAACTGCTTCTCACATAATATCAGCTGCATGACTCTTGCTGTGTTTTTATTGCCAGAAAGTACCTGCACTTGGAGTTGATGATAAGATCTTCCTCCTTTCATTATCCAAGAACATGGAAGTAACATTGTCCCATAAGAATAAGATAAAAATCAAACCAATCAATCAGAACACAACTACACAAAGTATGCCTCCAAAGAGATGGCACTAAAACCAGTTAAACTCAGTAGCAGACCGAAAGGTTTGTGATGGAGGGCGGATGGCGCACTGAAAGCATAAATAAGGAAGAGTTATAGAGACAAACTTGTACATTCCTTCCCATTTTCATTCTTCCCCAAATTCCTGTGCTAATGTCCTGAGCAACTTTCAAATCTATTACAATTATGAGATGGATACATTGGATATTAAGTCTGATTTCATTAAACTGTACATCTCAAATAAGTGGCCTGATTTGACCTGAAAAACATATTGTCTTTGGCCCATTTTTAAAATTGAACTTAGTTCAATTCAGTTTTAAAAATTGAACTTAGGTTTACAAAATAGAATTTTCTCCCCTGAAACCTAAATTTTGGGCTTCTCTTGAAAAATCAGATCTGACAATATTGGGACAGCATTTCTGCCTGATATGATACCGTTCTTAGGAGTATCTGCAGAGTGGCTGACTCCTTGTGATGGGGCGTGCATTCCAGTTTGCAAGCGCCCAGCATTCAGTCACAAGGCCGCCGTCATTATCTATTTAGCTGCTGAACATTAAATTTCAAATCCCTTAAACCAATCTGAAGCCCTAGTGTTGTTTTTTTTTTTTAAGATTTTATTTATTTNTCCTTGTGATGGGGCGTGCATTCCAGTTTGCAAGCGCCCAGCATTCAGTCACAAGGCCGCCGTCATTATCTACTTAACTGCTGAACATTGAATTTCAAATCCCTTAAACCAATCTGAAGCCCTAGTGGTTTTTTTTTTTTTTTAAGATTTTATTTATTTGTTATAGAAAGAGAGAGAGCAAGCAGGGGGAGCAGCAGGCAGAGGGAGAGGGAGAAGCAGGCTCCCCATGGACCAGGGAGCCCAATGTGGGGCTCTATCCCAGGACCTGGGATCATGACCTGAGCCGAAGGCAGACCCTCAACCGACTGAGCCACCCAGGCGCCCCCTAGTGGCTTTTCTATAGATCCTATGAACAAGGACAAATTGCCCGCAATCTATCCATGTAAGTTTTTATTTTAATTCAGGTACATAATGGACAGTCATTGTCAGTAATCTTTTTGTGGGCCAGTAAATAATTTATGAGAAAGCCAACTGACATAATTGTGTGTTCAAGCACGGGTTCTCCTAAATTCAAAGTTTAATCCTTCTGATAAGGATGTTGAAAGTGTAAAATGGTTGATAAACAACAACAACCCTAAGTTATTACTCTTCTCNAGAAAGCCAACTGACATAATTGTGTGTTCAAGCACGGGTTCTCCTAAATTCAAAGTTTAATCCTTCTGATAACTTAAGGATGTTGAAAGTGTAAAATGGTTGATAAACAACAACCCTAAGTAATTACTCTTCTANGTTATTACTCTTCTCATAACAAATAATTACTTTGTGTAGTATGGTCTTTCATTGTAATTGATGTTTTAACAAGCGAGGATGTGATAAGTAAAGAAAATAAATATTTTTTATATTCTTTATAATCATAATAGATTTTCCATAGACAATCATATTAAAAGCTAATTTTGATTAAAGAGATTGTGAAAGCATTCAAAGAAATCTATTACTCTACTAATGTATATGGAGGTACAGGAACAGATATATTTTCTTCTGGGTGGGGAGTAAAGATGGGGAGGGATATGAGGTATTTGAAGGATAATTCATAGTGGAGATTTGTCTTGTTAGGAAATAAATATTTCTGTTTATTGGGGAAAGTTATGAAATAGTGATGGGGCTGCTATTAGAATGTTCTGAATAGAGATACCAAATCATCAGTGTCACTGTGTTTCTCTTCTGTTCATATGTTCTTATAATAGCCCCACTCCTGAGGTATACAGTATACCCAGTGATTCTGATCCTTGGTCCTCATCATATCCATTCTTTCNTTCATAGTGGAGATTTGTCTTGTTAGGAAATAAATATTTCTGTTTATTGGGGAAAGTTATGAAATAGTGATGGGGCTGCTATTAGAATGTTCTGAATAGAGATACCAAATCATCAGTGTCACTGTGTTTCTCTTCTGTTCATATGTTCTTATAATAGTCCCACTCCTGAGGTATATAGTATACCCAGTGATTCTGATCCTTGGTCCTCATCATATCCATTCTTTCTGGACCCTGCTACTTTGGTTTTATTCAGTGGGCAGAAGTGAGAGTGTGGATTGAGTTTTATGGTAAGTGTAAAAGCTATCAACCAACCTACCGGCAGTGGCAAGGCAAGTTGAAACACACCATTCTGCCATGAAGCACATATAGACTCCCTCCTCTCAAATCTGCTCCCCCTACCTCCATTTCCTAGAGAGTTAGGGAATGGCATTATGCCTCCTAAGTTGACATTCCTTGATTAGTAGCATCCCAGTAATTATGTTTCTCAGAGTTCACAGAATTAATAAAATGTTCCAACTCTCTGCATCCTCCTAAATTTAAACATCTGTATGTCCAAATAATAAATAAAATAAATCTTAAATGCCAGAAAAGTAGAGCCATACTCTTGTGAAGTATTAGGGAAGGTAATCCAAGGTAACACTCTGAAGGTAGACTCTCAGAGGACTGAAGCATTGCTCAAATGGTAAGGTCTAGGTTCTCATGTAAATTATGTTCAGTAGTTCCAAAGATTTGTACATACTTTTATCTGGGGCCTTTATTCCCCAAATGATCAAATTGAACGGGTTGTATCTCACATAACACAATATTGCCTTGTCTCCACCCCTAGGCTCTGAGCTTGAAATATAATAGAACAAAAGTATAAGAATACAAGCATATGAGCATTTCTAAAAGAAACTCTTGTACATCACAATAAGAAACATTCATTCAATTTATACCTGAAATATTTCTGGTAATATCATAATTAAATGCAATTCTTTTGGGGGAGTATTTTCATTTAGATCCCCAAGAAAGGCTAATTGCTTTAGTTTTTTAAGTTTCCATTATTAATGGTACTATGTAACATTTGTTTATGATCACTCTTAAGATATACTCCACAACTGATATATTGTATTATTTGAAAACTCACCCATATCTTTTGAACTGAGTAGGCCAATCATGCAGCCTATTGCACACAACAATCTTCCATGGAAATTTCATCTTGCTGAAGAGAGCTGCCATTTTGTATACCACATTGCCTGCTTCCTTGTCATACATGATCCCACCAACGGGAAGGCATTGAAGGTATCTAACCCCCCCCCCTTGCCTGGGAAGGCAAACTAATCTATAGTTTGACAAAATCCAAATATAAGTGAGGTGAGATGACCAAGAGCGAGACTGTTTCCAAAATACAGGAAACTGCTAAAATTGTCCAATCAGATTCTCTCTGGTAGAGAGAACCAGAGACTTGTTAGCTGGAGAAAAGTTGATAAAGATGCAGGGAAGCAATACAGAGGACCATGAGGGCCCATGAGTGTAGTTTTGACTAACCTCTTTGTACTTATTTCTTCATCTGTAAAAAATGGATATGATAACAATATGTCTACTTTATGGATCTATTTTGGTAATTGATGAGATAATACTTGTAAAGCTCTTAGCAGAGTCTGGCATATTGTAAGTGCTCATAAAAATTAAATGCTGCTCACAACACATTATAGTATAATGATTGTTTTAACCGTCTCCACCACTAGGCTCTGAGCTTTCCGAGAGCAGGGACTTGTCTTATTCTTCTCTGTATCCGCAGTTACTAGCATGGCACCCACGCACAGTGCTTAGCACATTTCAGGTCCTTCACTATATGTTCATTAGGTGAGTGAAATAAAGTTTTTCTGCCTCTACCCATCTTCCTCGCTTTTTTCCTCATACCCACCCATCTACCTCATCATATCCGGGGACCCTAGGAAAACCAGTGTATTCAAGTAGCAAACTGAGATTTAGTTCACTTTTATTACTGTTTTGTTTTGCCTTTTTGAGTATTTAATTCACTTTATTTCTCTTATATAAAATGATGTGGTGGCCGCAGTTGGGCCCTCTGCATGGAGGCTCTTGTGTGGGTCTTTGCAAGAAGGTCAGTGAACTCCCGGCCTGATGGAGAGACTTGGTGGACACAGTCTCTTTCCAGAGGTCAGGGGTGAGATAGCTGGAGGTCTTGGAAACAGCATCAAAAGTGGCCTTGTTGGAGCCACCTGGATGGCTCAGTTGGTTAAGCACCCAACTCTTGATTTCAACTCAGGTCATGATCTCAGGGTGGTGAGATCAGGCCCACATTGGGCTCCATGTGGAGCCTGCTTAAGATTCTCTCTCTCCCTCCCTCTCTGCCCCTCCCCCGCTAAAAAAAGAGTAGCCTTGGCAAAGTTACCCAGGGTGGCAGTACAGCTCCTGGCCAAGGTGTAGCAGTCATCAGTACCAGCCATCATCCAGAGCTTCTTGGGCACAGGGACTAAGATGATGCTAGTACCTCTGAGGGCAGGGATGAGGCACATCAGAAAAGAGCCACAGTGGCTGGTCACCTTACATGGGACAGTGTGGGCTTGCCAATCTCATTCCCCAGTAGCCTTGAGGAAGGGAGACAATGGAAAGCTTGGCCAGGATGGTGGCGCCACAGATGGCAGTGGCTATCTTCTTGGGGTATTTAACACCCAGACCAAGGTGTCCATTGTAATCTCCAACAGCAACAAATGCCTTAACCTGGTCTGCTGTCCAGCATGGGTCTGCTTTTGCACAGGCACAATCTTCAAAACCTCATCCTTGAGGGATGCCCCCAGGAAAAAGTCCATGATGACGGATTCCTTGATGGGCAAGGAGAAGAGATAGATCTCCTCCAGGGACTTGATCTTCATGTCCTTGACCAGGTGGCCCAGCTAGGTGATGGGGATTCACTCCTTGCCCTTGGCCCTCCATGTGAGCTCCATGGCCACAACCCTGGCCTAAGATGCCAGTGCCAAAACCACCAGGGCAGCCACCATGGCCTCCCATTTACGGGCCCCAGGGCCCTCCAGGCACTCCCAGCCCTTCTGTAGCACTGGTAGCATCCGCCGTTTGGTGTTTTCTCGAAGATGCTAGTTCATTTTTAGAAGGTATAAGAGTCAACCTGACTTTGCCTTATTTTCTATGCTAAAAATTACATATACTTCAAGTAGCCACAGCCTCTTTTCACAATTAATAGAGTCGAGTCAGAGACTCAAGGTATGGAGGACAAGGTGGGGGTGTAGGAAAGACTTAGTATTATTAAGATAAGAAAAATCACTACCTGTCAGTTAGAGTCCCAGTAAAGATTTAACAAAACACAAAATTTCAGAATGTTGGGAATCGAAAGACCTTTAGAATTTATTTAGTTCAATTTAACTTTGGCTTTTTTTAAAAATTTTTTTATTATGTTAGTCACAATAACTTTGGCTTTATAGATGAGGAAACTGAGATCCAGATAGGAGAAAGAATTTATAAGACACAAGAGAGCTAGGGACTTAATTATGTGACTCCTTTTGCCAATAGTGGTCCTTGCTGAACTGTACCACGCTGCATAACAATATATTTTACGTGTCCATAATATAAACTAATATGTTATATTCAAACTATTATAATTGTAGGACAAAGTGTAAACTCACGGCCTTAGATTTAACTTTATTAGAGGTAAGCAGCTGTCTAGCATATCCTTTGGGAGAGAATAATCCCAGCAGTAATGATGCTCTCTTCATCATTGTCTATAAATGTACTAAATTATTTATTAACGAATGTCACAGATGTCAACCAGAATGGAAAACTAATAGCTTATAGTGCTTTAATTTATTTGATTTACACATATTGTCAGAGACAACCTTTATGGAGGAACATATAATAATTAAGCACTTGTCAGAATGACTAAATGTCACTATAAAATAAACTAGCAATCCAAATCTCTTGGGACAGTTTTGATATGTCACCAGTTCTCCTGGGAAGGGAGGCTTTTGAAAGCGCCATATTTGCAAAATGTAGCCAATGTGGCAGGTTAATAGAATCAATAGATTTCACTTATGGAGCTAAGATTAATGGGCTAGGTGAAAATCCAAGCTAGTTGTAGGAAATAACAAGTAACTGAATTTTAGGAACAATATGGATAAGAATGGATTATTTTAATGAAGGGTCAAAATCCTAGCTAAAGAGATGGCCTAAAAATCCCTTCCTTTCTCTCCTTTCTACTCTGATTTTCCTCTCCTCCCTCCTATTTCCGTTTTCTTTTCTTCTTTCTTTGTCTCTGTTTTTTATAAGAACTCCCAGAATTATCTAATAATTTGTGGTGCTTTATGCACTCTCTGCTGTTTCTTCATTTTATACATCATACAACCAACCCTGCTAGAGGATCATTAATTTTATAGAAGAAAAATGTTTATTTGTAACACTTTTTTTGTCATTTTAACGTTTATATCATATTTTAGCCCACTTGAGAGCTTTGCTCAAGGAGCCTCATTGGTTAATTTTCTTTAGTTCTAGGGCTATTCATAAATTTTCAGAGATATTGATTCTTAGGTGGAACGTCTCAGAGATAAAAAGTCTGGAGCATTCCTGTGGATGATGTCTATCTTTATTAAGATCAAACAATGATGTAATGCTGCTGTGATTCATACCACAATTAATTGTTTTTTGTTTAAATGCATGAGGGTCCAATATCTTACATATAATTTTCGCCTCTTTACTTTTTATGTATAACTAGGTACAAATAAATTAGCAGATGAGTTAAAAGGGATTCTGCTTCTAGCCATGATGGAGTACTTGGCAGTTGTTACTCTCTTTCTACAAACAACTATGAAATTGGACAAATACATGAGGCAATGGTTTTTAAACATGGGACTATAGATATGATAGGATAGTAGTCTTTGAGAGAAGGTAAACATATGAAGTAAATCCCAGGTTTATCTTCTTTTTCTGTGTGCGGTAACTTTTCAAACTATGATTTAGGCAGTCAAATCGAAGTGAAACCCTGTATCTCATTGAGGATGAGAAGATTAAAATAACTGAAATTTGGGGGCACCTGGGTGCTCTGTCATTTAGGCATTCAATTCTTGATTTTAGCTCAGGTCATGATCTCAGGGTCATGGGATCAAGACCTGCATGGGGCTTCATGCTCAGTGAGGGGCTGGCTTACGATTGTCTCTTTTCCTCTCCCTTTGCCCCTCCCCCACTCACTCTCTGTCTCTAAATAAATAAATAAAATCTTTTTAAAAATACCTGAAATTTGTAGAGCATGAAGCAATAGAAGAGAGACTGACATGGGGGTTGCAAGAAGGACAAAGGTCTCAATGGGTGGCTTCTAAATATCCCTGGTCAATGCTGGGCTGCCTGTGTACATCACAGGGCTTCATGAGACGTATCAGAGAACTCCCTGTGGGTTCACAATTGTGGGGCTGTGGATAAATGGGGATATTAGAGGTTGTGGGTTCTGAGACACATTGAGGTTAAATTCAGTCATGGTGAAATAACCTCATTGAGAACCTCAGGCTTTCAGCTGAGATTGAGGAAAGGCCATACTTTAAAAATAAGTCCTTAATTATAGTAAAAGATGTGTTAGAAAAATGTCCTTAAGACTAAAGATAAAACTGAAACAGACCTACCATAATGAGGAATAAATCCAAGTCAAATCCAAGATAAAGAGGTTGCATTAATAATTTATTTCCCTGTCAGAAAATCTAATACCTATTTAAATAAGCCAACACAATCTAAGCTCACAGCAACATATTATTTCTAATACCTGGTATATAATATCAACTTAGTAGACATACAAAAAAGCAAGATAATAATAATAATAATAAATCTCAGGAAAGACATCAGTCAGTAGAAACCGATCCTATCAGGATTCTAGAAGCTACAATTAGCAGAAAATAACTGCAGTACCTTTCATAAATATGTTCAAATATTTAAAAAGAAAAAAGAACATAATGAGTGAGCAGATACAGTACATCACATTAGAAATGGAAATAACCAAATGGAAATTCAAAAACAGTGCAGTATCTGAAAACCGACATCTATAATTTACTTAATATAAAATATTGAATGTTTTCCTACTAAGATCGTGATCAGTAAAAGGATATTTATGATATCTTCTAGTGTACTGATATTCTAGCCATTTTAATAAGAAAAGTAAAAGAAATAGAAGTCATAAAGATTGGGAAGGAAGAAGTAAAATTATCCTTTTAACCAGATGTCATGATCATTTACGTAGAAAATCCTAAGGAATAGACATTAAAAGTCTACCAGAATAAGTCAATTTTAAGAGGTCAAAGATACAATAGTAATCAATAAAAATTAAATGTATTTCTACATTTGAAACAATTAGCATTTAAAATTTAAAAAGTCTATGTCACTTACAACAGCATCTAAAAACATGAAATACATGATAATCCTAGGAAAAGATACACAAGATGTATCTAGAAACAGAAACTACAAAAGTTCTGAGGGAACTTTAAAAAGACGTAAATGTAAAAAAGATATCAATATACCATGCTCCAATCAAAGATTTCATATTGTTAAAATATAAATTATTCCAAAATGAAATGTCCCCCCAACAAAATTTCAGGACATTTGTTTAAGAAATTGACAAATTCGGGGCGCCTGGGTGGCATAGCGGTTAAGCGTCTGCCTTCGGCTCAGGGCGTGATCCCAGCGTTATGGGATCGAGCCCCACATCAGGCTCCTCTGCTATGAGCCTGCTTCTTCCTCTCCCACTCCCCCTGCTTGTGTTCCCTCTCTCGCTGGCTGTCTCTATCTCTGTCGAATAAATAAATAAAATCTTTAAAAAAAAAAAAATTGACAAATTCATTTTCATTCTAAAATATATATGGAAATTCAAAATGTATATAATTCCTGTACTTATTTATGAGACTATAGAAATGTAGACAGTAGTATTGCCATTAGTATAGACAAATATATCATGAGAAAAAGAAAAATAGACTTTACATATATGATCAGTTGATTTCTATTTACTTAAATTGGCATGTTTAATTACATTTGATGTTTTAAAAAAACATCATAAAAATAATCATTTCGGCAAAATTTAACAAAATTTAATCTCTTGAATAAAGAAACAAAATTTAAGCTTTAGAATAAGGCTACTCTCACATAACTTTCCATTTCCCTCCTTCCTAACATTATTTTTCAAAATGCAGTTCCTTTTCAAATCTCCAAAGGAAATAAAACATTGTAAGAAGTATCTAAGTACCTATGTCAAATCCCATCTTACAGAATAGATATTGTAAAGTTACTGCTATATGGAAAAATAACATAAGTTGTGGCACTACACATACAATTTTTTAAACCAAATATCAGCTTGAGATTCAAGTCAAGTCAAAACACTATACGGCTGATAAATTCCATCATTAGGAGAAGAAAACTCAGTTTGGGTCACTCTCTGATATAAAATTCCAAAACAAAACTTTTCAGGCATAGAATAGTTCTGCATGGGAGGTAGCTTCAGGAATGAGTCTCTAACACGACATCTAAAATTTAATGTCTACTCCCCAAAAGAAAGTAAGGGAGAGAAAGAGAGAGAGTGAGATTGTATGCAAGAATCCCGTTGTGATGACAAGTCCTGTCAAACATCACTACCCAGTGCCAGATACAGTCATCCAAAGTGGGCATATTTTCCCCTCATTAGCATATGTCTCATACCTACCACCAGACAGAGTTGGCAGGCTTATTGTTAGATGCTTCATGCAGCTCCTGCCAGGTCCAGTGCTAGAGCAGATATATGTATATATAAAATAAAGAATACAAAGTTACTCTCTCTACTCCACACGTAACTTTTTGCTTGAGAATTGAAATGAGGGAATCCCTGTCTATGATTTGTACTTATTATTTTATTTAAACTTTAAGGGAGTTCTAACTCAGAGTGAATTCTTAGAGATCATATATCTTGAGTCAGAAACAGGCCTTCTTCAAGGAAAAACTGAGGGAAAATAATAACTGGAGTTAGAGTTCTCTGACCAAGTACTTTGCCAATTTCAGGACACTAAATGCAGCTGAGATGTTGGTTAATTAAATTCTAACACCTCATGGCCTTTGAGAAAATGAAGCTCGGCCTGGTAAAGCAATTATAAGAATCAGCCAAGAACAAAATGCAGATCTTAAGATCTGGGCGATATTCAACCTGTGTGGTTGAGTGATTTCTTGCAGGTCATCTCCATTCTGCTATGGAGCCCGTCCAGTGAGGTTTTATTTTCATCCTGGTAATTTTCAGGTCTATAATTTCCATTTATTTCCTTTTTTCTTTCTTTCTTCCTTTTTCTTTCTTTCTTTCTATCTTTCTTTCTTTCTTTTTCTTTCTTTCTTTTCTTTCTTTCTTCTTTCTTTTTTCTTCTTTCTTTCTTTTACAAATTCTATTTATTTGCTGAGATTTTCAATTTTTTAATTTGTTGCAAGGCAATTTTTAACTGATTTTGAAGCATTTCAATGATGGCTGCTTCAACATCCGTGTTAGATAATTCCAACATCTGATTCAGATTGATGTTAGCATCTGTTGATTGTCTTCTCTCATTCAAGTTGTGATTTGCTTACTGGAAAGGTTGGATATTATACTATGAGATTCTGGATACGTGAGGAATAAAAAATACATATGTCAAAAGTAGCTTGTACGTGAAGGTTTATAGGTGCTTTATTCTTAATAGTCCAAAGGTTAACATCACAAGATGTTTCCCATCAGGATAAAGGATAATCAAACTTGGTATATTCATATGATGGAAAAATAAGTAGCAATAAATATAAGTGAATTACAGATACATCTGCAATATGAATTCATCTCAAAAATATCACATTGAGTGAAAGAAGGCACAGAAGAGTACATACTATATGTTTCCATTTATATAAAGTTCCAGAACAAGATAAACTAGTATATGGCAATAGAAATCAGAGACATGGTTGACTATGAGGTGGAGAGTTGACTAAAATGGGCACAAAGGATCTTTCTGGAGTGATGAAAATGTTCTAAATTTTTATGGCTATGCTAGTTGCTTGGCTATACACATTTGCCAAAATTCACTGATTTGTACACCTAAGTTCTATGCATTTCATTGCAGGTACATTTCCCTCAATTAAAAGCTACAAAAATGAATAAAAATAAATAAATAACTGATGTACTGGGAAAATAATTTTATTTTTTTAAAAATCTAAGGCAAAAGAATACTTTGTCATTCATCAAAGCATACTGTCAGGAATCAATTCCTCCTTTTCTGCCCTCTCCCTGCTCATGTGCATGCCCTCTCTCTAAAATAAATAAATAAATCTTAAAAAATAATAAAATGGAAACATCATGGGCAGCATTCCACAATACAATTGTAATAGTCATTTAGAGTAATAAAACCTATGTAAAGACCATCACTATTATAAATCCAGATATTAGAGATATTATTGCTGTCATAATTACAGAATTAAGAAGTAAAGGGTATGTTGAATTATCTGAAGAAAATCATTCTTGTGCAAATAACAGCTGTTCAAATTTCTCAGTTGCTAAAATCCTTAAGCCATAGCTCACCAGTCTTTATATGAATATACTTATTGTTTTGATGATTATATTTTCATCATAGCTGACAATTTATTTCATTTACAAAGATCAAGCACACAGATGATCACAAATAACATTTATATTGCAGAGGAAGCCAAGAAATATTTAATTTAACTTTAAAACAGGCCACTAAAGAAGAGGTAAGATTTTGATCCTCAAGCTGTCTTCATAAAGAGCTGCAAAGGAAAGGTGTAACCAGAATCTCCCAGTAAACCTGTTTTGCACAAATCTTGTGGGCCTCCTAGGCTTATGAAATATGTTACCCGTCCTTGTGCAAAAAAAAAAAATATTTGTACTCCCTTGAATTGTGTCAAATGTACTGTATACTTATAATGTACCATTTAATATAGAAAGTTTCAACAGAGCCAAGCAGGTACTTGGAGATTGGATAACCTTCATAAGAGCAAATCTCTTTTCTGAAGCTAGTCCACATTCCAGTGATAGTTCTACTTCCTCTGGATAGAGAATTTAGTCTTAGAACCAGAGAAATAAATAATGAAAGAATAAAAGAATCGTTTATTATTGGAGTTTAATGCCCTCAATACTCTCAATCTGCTACATAATCACCAGAGAGGACCACTGCAAGCTCCAATAGGAGAAAGATTGGTGTTGAAGAAAAATTGTCCATTCTGCATAGCTGGTTTGGAGAAGAAAAAACAACATTCTTCTGCATCATCTACCAATGCTGCCACAAAAGCATTTATTTTTTTTTTTTAAAGATTTATTTATTTGAGAGAGAGAGAGTTGGGGGAGGGGCAGACGGAGGAGAGAGAGAATCCCAAGCAGACTCTACTCAGCATGGAACTGACTCGGGGCTAGATTTCATGACCCTATCATGACCTGAGCCCACATCAAGAGTCGGTCACTCAACTGACTGACCCCCCCCAAGTGCCCCCAAAAGCATTTATTTTAATACACTCACTAGTCTTTGTATAAAATTGCTAATGCCAAAGCTTTTAACAAATATATATTAATGCATACTCATATGTACATGCATGCACAAGCACATAGGTAAGCAAGCAAACAACTGAATAATTAAGTGGTTTGTATTTAGTAGACCATTTTGGTTGTCACATATAGGAGCTATGTCCCTATTTTCATTTTTGTTTTAGCAAAAGAATATGTTTGAGGCCTTCCCTAGAAAGTACAGACACTGACATTGTCAATGTTAGTTCTGTCTATGTTGGAACTGTACCCAACTAAGACCTCCAAAATGAGGAAAGCCAATATAATAATGCCTTTCAGTCAGTGCATCGTATCATCCTGATTTCTTAGTATCACTTTTCATTATCTGTTTTCTCATGTTTATGTATTATGTGCCATTTACAATAGGGCAGACATTTCTATTTTTCACTATGATGCTGTACTTAACAGATTGCTGGCACATAAACACTCATTAAACATTTGTGAGAGGGAAGGGTTGACAGTGCTCAGTCAGCTCTCAAGAGGAATGTGGATGAGGAGAAAGATATCTGTAACTGTGAAATAGAGCCCTTAGCCACCTATAATTTCCTAAATCTAATTTATTTATATTATTATAATAAACAACCTACTTTTCTTACTTATTAACTATGGGTTGGGCTTGGCCATCTTTGAAGATTTCTCAGTCCAGCTTCTAGAAATAACTTCTTACAAATCAAGAAATGTATATATCCTCAGAAACTTCTAAACAACACCTTCATTGACTGGCAGTAGGGGATCCAAGTATAAGAACTTAGCTATTTTGGTTCTCCTTAAAAATTCACAAAACATAAGCCTTTCTCTTTTCAGGGGATGGGGAAGAAGGGCATGGGTTTCAACTTAATTCTATATTATATAAAAATTAAGGTATTGATATACTTCTTAGGATAGTGCTTTTAGAGTTCAACACAGTGCCTGGCACATAGTAGATTCTCATCAATATCTTTGTTCTGATGAATACAACTACATATACATTCGTTAGTATATGCACTGGTAATGGGAAACTTGTTGAGTATCCATGCCCCTTGAAAATATCATGGGGGATATATTAGGGATGCTATATAATTTTAAAATTGATTGCAAAATTCCAATCAAAGCAAAAATGAGAACCTAATGTCCAGCAAGAAGGAATTTTCAAGCGAAGTATAATATAACCCATAATGGAAAACTGCATAACTTAAAATAAAATTTAACATTAACTCCATGTTTATTTTCTTTAAAACTTATTGATATGTTGTAAAATCAATGAGAAAAATATGAAAATACCATATAAACCATGGGAAAAATTTTAATCTTAGAATGGTAAGGCTTTTGTAAAGATGACATAAAATTCAGAAGCATTAAATCTATTACATAAAATTCAATGGTCTTTATTTTCCATGGAAAAGCCCAACATAAGCATTTTGAAAACATAAAGGAAACTGGGGGAAATACTTGTAAATTTTTTTAGAGACAAGGGATAATTTCTCTATCATGTAAAGAACTTCCTATCAACAAGATATAAACAACCTGTAAGAGAAAGGACAAAAATATGCTAAGCTTAAGGAAGTTTGGGGCGCCTGGGTGGCTTAGTCCTTAAGCATCTGCCTTCCGCTCAGGGTGTGATCCGGGAGTTCTGGGATCGAACCCCACATCAGGCTTCTCTGCTGGGAGCCTGCTTCTTCCTCTCCCACTCCCCCTGCTTGTGTTCCCTCTCTCCCTGTCGAATAAATAAAATAAAGTCTTTAAAAAAAAAAGCATAAGGAAGATAACATACATTTGAAAATAAACATTTTTTTATTATAGTAAGAAAAATGCAAAGAAGAACTACACTGAGATGCAATTTTTTAGTTTGACAAAAATGAAAAAAGTTTTAAAACACACTAATGTATTAGTGACAGTGTGGAGGAACAGAAATTCTCCAAAGATCATTGAAATCATATAAATTGTTAAACATTGGTGGAAAACAATAGAATTTATCAAGATGATAAATATACCTGCCATTTAACCCAACAACTTTGTTTGTAAAGAATTTATTCTTCAGATATTTTCAGCCAAGTAAGAAATTACATATGTACAATATTTTATATTGCAGCATTGATTGTAATAATAAAAGAATAGAAGCAATATAAATATGTATTAATACAGGACACTTAAATGAATTATGGTACGTATATCCATACAATGATAATCAATGCGGCCATTACAATGATTGAGGAAGTTCTTCATAAACTGATTGTACAACTCTCTAAGATATATTGTTGGGTGAAAAAAAAATCAAGGCACAGGACAATACATACAGTATTCTCCCTTCGTATATAAGTGTATTAGGAGAAGAATACACGTATGTATGCACAGAATATCACTGGAGTAATATAAGATATTCATAACATTGGTTGTCTCTAAGGAAAATGATATTTGTAGCCTAGAAAAGAGATTGGAATTTTAAACCGTATGAATTCATTATATTTAATAATACGTAAATAAAACTTAGCTTCAGAAAAAGTTTACACAGGATTATGTGAGGTGTAATTCCAATTTTTAACAAACAAATGAATAACATGAGTCAGCTAACTCTGTACACTGAGAAGGCCTAGAAGTGATGCCAATAGCAAAGAACATACTCAGTGTCCATATTTTGGTTTCTAAATACGATCCTCCAGTAAAAGAAACCAGGGATGCTTGGAAAAAATGGCTGATTCTGGTACTGGGCCAGAGAAGATAAAAGATGAATGTAGATCACCTTGCAGTAACACAAGTGCCCCAAAAATTGAAAGAATAGACATGTTAAAGGAGCACAGGATCCAACCTAAAAGAGCACCCTGTGACCAAAACTGGAACAATTTGAGCAATGAAATGAATAATGTAATATTGGAATATAAAGCAAAATATAAAATAAATATCCATGAATCTGTGCTGACATAAACAAATGATTGAATACATAAGTAAATGGAGAAGAGATGAATCTTCCTTACAAAATAATTCCAAAATAATATATAGAGATAATCTCTTCTCCAGGAGTGGAGCTTAATCCCACCTGGCCCCAAGGATGAACTAGGCTTAGTGACTCTTCTAAATAGAATAGGGTAAAGAGGAAGTAACTTTCTAGTGGAGAAACCTAGCAGACACTACCTTAACCAAGTCATCAAAATTGACATCATCAGTGATGTCAAGTAGATATGTACTCCCTGATGTCATGTGATGAGAAGAACACTTTATATCTTTGGTGTTTTTCTACAAATCCTTAACCAAGACCAATCATGAGAAAACTGTCAGACGAATACAGATTAGGGGACATTCAACTAGGTAGTACCAATCCTCAACACTGAAGGTCATTTAAGCAAGGAAAGACAAACTCACAGACTAGAGGAGGCTGGGAAACATGCATGCAGTGTGGTACCTGGATTGGATCCTAGAACATAAAGTGGACATTAATAGAATATCTGGTAAAATCCAAATAAATCTGGAGTTCAGTTAATAGTAATGCACCAGTTTTGGTCATCTCAACTGGAAAAGAGGGCTCAGAGTCTTCAGTCTATGTATTTCAGTAGATTATTTTCTAGCCATAGTTGTGCCTGGATAGAAGAAGGAAAAAGACTCCAATATCAGCCTTTTCTTCTCATTGCCTTCTTTTCTCCACTGTTTTTACCAATTCTTCCATAGTGGTCTCCATAACTCATTTCTCAGATAAAGTGATATGAGGGATAAGGATAGCATTGTTCAGAGTGGGCAGTGCAGGCTCTCTGATTGAGAAATGAATGGAGGAAGGAAAGGCCCTCATCAAATGTAGTGAAAATGGGGTAGCTTCTTCACCATTAGTTCCTCCCCTGAAACACCTACTCATCGATGGGTAGGCATACATATATAGATTAATTAACGAATGAGAAAACTGGAAAATGGCCAACGTTTACTTACGAGAAGCACATCACATCCATAACTATTTCTGTAGAAACCATACAGGTAAAGGGAGTAACAATATACTTTAAAAAATAGATAAATAAAAAGCCCAAACAGAAAGCCATGAGAAGTTTATATTTTAAGAAATTTAATTCTCTTAAAAGAGAATTAGTAAATCACTGAAAATTCTACATTGGGTTCATGTTATGTGTAGAGAGCAATCTTGAGTGCTCCCAATCCGCTATTAAAGATAAACCTAATGCGATTTTCATTTGAGGCTTAGCTGTGCTATGCTTGAAATACAATACTTTCCTCAACTGTTAGTATTCCATCTATGAAAAAGCAAATTAAAATACCTCAATCTTCTGGTACCTTTTATATAACCTTTTCCTTGCATTATTTGTTGTCTTTAAAAGCATAATTGCAGCCGGCTTAACATAGCCAAACTGTACATGAAACTTTTCTAATATGTTTGCTTACCTCAAATAATTTGGTCTTATTAGTGACTATAACCATAATGCAGCTATAAACATTTGTATGAATGGTATTTGTACTTCCAGTAAATTGGTCTCATGCACATATGCAGTCAATACATTTCCATTTTTTTTTGCATAAAAGATATCTTAAAAGGCAATTTTTCCCCCTTCTTTCTCTCAGGATTAATGCTCTGAAATTCAGTTGTGGTTGGTGAGATGGCAACTAACACAGATTGCTTTTTTTCTCCTCTGAAAACAAACTTTCAAGTGGCCTCAGAACAACAGAGAAGTGAGTTAATGGATATAAGAAACAGAAAAAAGGAGGAAAAAAAAATCTCTGACAGCTGACAACTGTTAGCTGCCGGCCGCCAAAAGCTAGCTTGTAGTGTTGCTTCCTGAACATAAACCAGTTCACAGAATATTACCATCAAAAAAGGTTATTTTATGACCTTGATGGAACAAGACAAAAATAAGGACAAGATGCAACCACATTCTCCTCTCGAAGCTAATGTGAGTGACTAATGCTTCTTTACCAGCCCTGCTTTATCCCTCCTCTCTTCTGAATTAAAATCATTTAATGTACTGAGTAAGCCAATAGCCTCCATTCTCTTTATTTTTTTCTAGAGTTGAAGTATAGTTGACATGCAATGTTATATTCATTTTAGGTGTACAGCATTGTGATTCAACAATTCTGTATATAAAGCTATGTTCACTGTGATAAGAGCAGTTACCATCTGTCACCATACAACATTATTACAATTTACAATGGGGACTTATATTCCCCATGACTTATTTATTTTATAACTGGAAGTTTGTACCACTTAATCCCCTTCATCTATTTGGCCTCAAACCACTCCTCTCCCACCTTTGGCAACCACCACTTTGTTCTCTGGATTTATGATTCTGTTTGGTTTTTGTTGTTTGTTTGTTTATTTGTTTTGCTTTTTAGATTCCACGTACAAGTGAAATCATATGCAGTTTGTCTTTCTCTGACTGACTTACTTCACTTAGCATAATACTGTCTAGGTCCACACATGTTGTCACCATGTCAAGATCTCATTCTTTTTATAGCTTAGTAGTATTCCATTGTACATCTTCTTTATCCATTCATCTATCAGTGGACACTTAGTTTGCTTCAATATCTTGGCTATTGTAAATAATGCTGCAATAAAATAGGGATGGATATATCTTTTCAAATGAGTGTTTTGTTTCCTTTGGGTAAATACTCGGTAGTGGAATTACTGGTTTGTATGGCATTTCTGTTAACTTTCTGAGGAACCTCCATACTGTTTTCTACAATGGCTACACCAATTTACATTTCCACCAACAGTGCAAGAGGGTTCCCTGTGCTCCACATCCTCACCAACACTTCTTATTTCTTGTCTATTTGATATTAGCTATTCCGAGAGTGTAAGGTGATATCTCGTTGTGGTTTGATTTGCATTTCCCTAATAATTAGTGATTCATGTGTCTGCTGGCCATCTGTATGTCTTCTTTGGAAAAATGACTATACGGGTCCTCTGCCCATTTTTAAATCAGATTATTTGGTTTTTGGTGTTGAGTTGTAAAAGTTCTTAATATATTTTGAATATTAATCCCTTATTGGATATATCATTTGCAAATATCTTCTTCCACTCAGTAGGTTGCTTTGTTGTTTTGTTGTACAAAAGCTTTCTATTTTGATGTGTTCCAATAGTTTATGTTTGCTTTTGCTTGGTTGAGGAGACATATCCAGAAAAATGTTGCTAAGGCTGATGTCCATGAGATAGCTGCCTATATTTTCTGTAAGGAGTTTTATGGTTTCAGGTCTTACATTTAGGTGTTTCATCCATTTTGAGTTTATTTTTGTGTGTGGTGTAAGAAAGGAGCCTCCACTTTCCGACCGTTCAATCAAAAACAGACTAGTATAAACCCAAACCCCATCCATGACCATTCTGATTCCATCTCACGGAGATTATTTTCCTCATAGGATAGTTTTCCTTGCTGTAGCAAGTTAATAAACCTACACTTGTTTGACTGCAGATGTGTTCTTGGTGGTCTTTGGGCACCAGACTTTAACAAAACAAGTAAAAACTATGGAAATATTCTTGGTGGATAAACGGTCTTGTTACCGTGGTTGTTTGACAGGGGTGGGGTGAGTTGAAAGGTGCCATGTATGTGTGTATTGTCCTTGGTGGGAGGAAGAATGGAAGAAAGTTACTGAAAGGAGCTAGATTAGAGGTTGTGACTGAAGTTTATGACCAGATTGTTTTGCTAATGATGTCCACTGACGCTCCAGCTTAGATCTTGAGGCACTTGAACTGAGGAAAACTTTGGTTTTCAGGCCAGGCGTAACTACTGAGGATTTCTTCTTTGTACTAGTGCAAAATGAAAAAAAGTGAAAAAGAGAGGCCAGGTTCCCAGTGCTTGCAAATCGTCTCCATTCAGTTGGGAAATACGAACCATTGGTGTCACCCAATAATCCAGTAGGTTATTCCAGAAGAGCTTCTTCAGTGGAAGTTCGAGTGCATGGAAAACATGTGTAATGGGCTGTAATACATCCCCCTAATACTCTCCAGTGATTTTCCTTCATCAAATCCATTGAGTTGATTCATGAAACCTATGATCATACATAACTGCCTCAATCTTCCTTGAGAGGACAAGGACAGCCTCATTTCCATCTTCATGGAGCCATTCCTCCCAAATTAACCATTGTTCTTTTGTGGACACCCTTTGTACCTCTAATGGTCAGTATAGATTTTGCCCCCCAGAAGGCATTGAAAAGGATGAGAACAGTGTGCTTAATTAGTTTATTCCAGTGTGACAGTGTATTGGAAGCTGAAAATTCACTCCCTACTCTAATTATGTCCAGCCCCACTGTCTTATAAAGGTTATCAGGTGGTTCTGCAGTAATATAAAGTGACAATATTAACATGCTCTAATAATAAAATACAACAACATCAAGATGTCCCGAGGTTGAATATAAACTCATCTCATTATTAAATTTCTGGGAAAATTTAAATTCAAATATAATGCTCTGTGGTTAAGTGCACAGACTCTGAACCAAATCACCTGACTTCAAATCTCAGTTCTTACACTTACGTGGTTTGTGATCCTGGAAAAGTTCACTAACCTCCTTCTACCTTGGTTTTTTCATCTGAGAAATGGGAATATGATAAGACTTACAGAGTTGTGAAAATGAAATAAATTAATATTTATAAAGCTTTTAGAAATATCTCTGGCAGATAAGTTTTATAAAAATTATTGTTTACCACTGTACTTGTAGTGTAAAGATTACATTGAAGTCAAACAATCACCCCTACATCTCTCAATTTCCTGTTCTGCTCGGTATCAGCTAACGTGTTCTCCATTTTCAGGTGCTTAAGGAAATCCATTCATTGTTTATCCATTCAGTGGCTATCCATCCAAGATATTTTTATTAGAAAAGCTGTTGCTTCTAGCTTAAAGGGTTAACGTTATCTCTGAAGTTAACTCATTCCAACCCAGTCTCTGATATACCTCATCTTTGTTATCAGTTTTATTGAGCTATAATTTACAAACAATAAAACTCACCAATTTTCAGTGTATAATTTGAAGAGTTCCAAGAATTGTTTATAGTCTTGTAATCACTACTACAACCATGAAATAGACATTTCCGTCCCCCAAAAAAGTGCCTTTGTGCCCCTTTTTTGTCATTATCTTCTGCTCAGCCCCTGGCTCCTTGAAGCTGCCAATCTTCTTTGTATTGCTATAGCATTGCCTATTCTAGAATTTTACATGAATGGAATCACGCCTCATATAGTTTTCTCTCTGGCTTCTTTCACTTAGCAAAATGCTTTTGAGATCCATCCGTTTTCTTGCATGTCTCAGTAGTTCATTTATTTTTATTAAGTAGTGTTTCATCATATGGATATACCAATCTTTTAAACTTCATTTTTAAAAAAGGAAAATGATAGATTTTTTTTTTCAGGAAGTTGGGATAAAAGGACAAAGATACTCAAAAATCCTGTGTGGCAGTTCTGAGAGCTGAGGAGATCAATATTTGTCATACCCATAAACCTTTGGTAAAGATAAATATCTTGTCCATAATGTCTGCATTTTTACCTGTGTTGAAATATACCCTGATCTTGTACTGTATGCCCATCTTCTACTACTTATTCAAAAGCCTCTGCCTTGACTCCTCACTGAACCAGCTACAGGTGCCTCCAAATATCCTTGTTTCTACAGATGCAGTTCTCTCTGTCAGGAATTGCTTTCCCTTCATTGTCAATCTATCAAATCCCTTCCTATTTATCCTTTATAGCTCAACCGAGATATCACCTTCCCTGTTGTGTCTTTCCTGATCTCTCCAACTAGAACTAATTACTTCTTTCTTGGTGTCCCCAAAGCATCATGTTTATAACTCCACTATATCACTCATTCAATGGTGATTTATAAACAAATTCAAATATGTCTCTATTAGGGAAAAGATAGTGTCGTTCAACTTTGTTTCCCCAATGGTAAGTTTAATGCTCAACACCAATGTAGACATTCAATAAATGTTTGTTTGATGAAAGCAAATGAATAAATGAATGCATTAAAAGTACCCTCCTGTTGATACACGTCCACCATAGGTAATGTAAGTATGTGAACACAACTCACTGTTTTAAATTGCGGAAATCTACTTCTTTGTCCCCCATCAGGTTTTGAAACAGGGAACAGGAAAATCTGTTAATGCTCTGATAAATCTTGCTGAATTTTAAGGAAACAACTGCTATCCACTGAAAAGTGCACTTAATTATTCATTCCCAGTGCATAGGGGTTACAGTGACATGACTAGCAACAAGCTCCTGGCCCTTCAGACGGAAAGGATGCATTCGTAATTAAACCGTGACCCATGCTGTCTCCTGCTGCCAGATTTCCTTGAGGAGTCACTGGAGATGAAATTCTAATTATGACATTTGAAGAAATAAAATTCTCCAGGGAACTCAGCCTCCAAAGACAGACTGTATGTCGACAGCTGTTGTGGAAATTACTTATTTTAACCTTTGCCATAAAAATTGTAAAACCGATCCAGCTCCTTCTCTGTGGCAGACATTTTGGGAGATGGATTTGTAGGTGTGTTTTGGGGATTAGCCTAGAGCCAAGACAGCATCATTTTGCAACAGAAGTTCCATTAAAGTTTCTTAAATTTCAGTGAACTTCTGTTCAGGAAGTCCTTTTAAATTCTGATGAGCTGACATTTGAATGTTTCTGTAGCAGATGGCTATCAGCTAAGAGAAATGCACAATATTTTATTCTCACTAGCTGAAACCAAATTTGAAGGATATGAAAGATTTTTTTCTAATTAAAACCCTTAGAAGCTTGGGTCATAGATTTTATACACTTAAAAAAATGAAAATTCAAACTGCCTTGGACTGAAACTCAAGTTCCCAGGAGTAAGGTTTTTTGTTTTAAAACATACAAATGGAAGCATGGTTCTCCAGGATACCTGTACTGTAGCCATTTAGAACAACATATTTAAAAATCACTGCACTTAATCAAATACTATTTATTAAAGTCTACATAACTAAGAGTTGATTTATCCATCAATTACTCTTCTAGAAATCTCTATTCAAGGATCTCTTCTTTAGCAGATAGCTAGTCTGTGCTCAATAGGAGATTTAGAAGAACGGTTCAGGGTTTCTGACCTGCAGGAATTTCACTACCCTAGTGGAAAGATAAAGTCAATACACACAGAGAATCACATATAGTTAGAAAAGAAACACTAGAATGAAAAATACTTTGTCAGATATCAGTGTTTACAGATGATGACTCAGTTTGAAGAGTTTAAGTGCTTTACCCAAAGATACACATCTCATTATTAGCAAAGTTTAAGATGTGCTTCTATCAGTTTATTTTTTCCATCGTATTAGAATGATTTATATATTCTAGTGGTTTTGCTTTTCTGATTGGGCACTGATAGAGAATCCAGGTTTTTATAACATCATAGCCCACACTCTTTCTAAAAATGCTTTCCTCTGTTTTATTGGTCTTTTACCATAATAATAAGAGGCCTGGCTTGGATAAACTAAAGACCTTAAAATTCTCCTTTTCAAAATGACCTTCTCACCAAAATAGAGAGCCAAGATGCCTCATAAGCCTCTGCCTCACTCAACTGTGTCATCATCAACCACTAGTAAATAACTCCAGACAAGTAAAGTGCTAGCTGTTTCAAAGCTTGATGAATAGCTTTATAGGCCCCTTCTCACAGCTGTCATTGTTCTGACAGCTTGATTGAATACAATTCTTGCACCATACCAAGGGGAGCTGCCCACAAAGGGCACCACATGTTTCTAAGTGCTTCTGGTCGCATGTTTCCAGGACAACACTGCAGTACAAAACCAGCAACCTGTTACTCTAAGGGGAAAGCAAACTCTGATCTAGAACCTAACTCACATCTTCTGTAAAAGATTCATAGATCAAAATTCATCTCTTCATATGGCACGCACATATACCCCTATGGAATTAGATAATGTTCATCTTCTAAAATCTAATCACACCAAATGTTTGTTAAGCAACGTTTGAATTCATTTCAGTTAAGCAATTAAACATTTAAGAAGGGGAGGAGGCATTAAACAACAGCTTCCTCTCAGTTCAAAAGGTTACCTGTCAATCTTGTCTCGTTTCTCTTTGCATCTGTGTTAGTTCTCCATAGCTCAGTCTACTTACTGGTGCCCCCACTTGCCTGTGAACTCTCTCCTGTTGCAGTTTCTGTGCTAACCTTGTCATATTCGAGAAGTAGATCAGCATCCTCAATCTCTCATCCTCGCCTTCCTGGTCTGGTCTGTTGTGGCTTGGATCTAACGCCCACTGAGAGTCAGAATCCAATGTGCCAGCTCAGGTTGCTGGCTTATCACATTACTTTTTAAAATAGCTTCAGTAATAATGAAATTTGGGATTAATCTCCCAACAGCAATTTCTGAGATCTTTTTCACCCTCTAAGTCAAAACTCCCTCCTTTTCCTTTTGTTGCATTCATTACAAGGCTTAAGTTATATTCTAGTCCTTCCTTCTAATTTCTAGTTAAATTCTTTAAGCTCAGTAACTTCCAGCCAAGTCCTGCCTCATACTCTAGGACTGTATGTTCTTCCTTGCCAGACAAATGCCTTTCCAACACACTCTCCAATCCAGCAGCCCAAATTGCATCATGGTGAGTATGGACTCATGGACATCAATGTCTTAAGTCTCAAGTACTCATTCCACCTTCCTCCCTTGCTATAGTGCTTTCTCCCACCACCATCAAAGGTGCTAGATTTATGCCTGGAAATTTTATGACACGTTAGAGACCCATAATCAGCTAACCAGTTCCTCTAGTCATTATTCTTGTGCTGTTATGCACTTGTGTTTTGAATTGATTCAATCCATGACTTCACTCTAAAACTTAATAATTGATCTACTTTTAAGACATGTGCAGCAGGTGGATATGTAAGAAATAGACAATTTTGAGGTGGATGTAATCCATACCACAATTCAGTAATATATTCCCTTTATTGAGCATCTATGCACAGTCCTAGGATGCATATCTGATAGAGAAGACACTCGTACAGCCTATAAACATACAAAATCCATATTTCCCAGGCTGTAGCAGCCTAAAGCATAAATAAGGGCATCTTACCAAACTGTTTCTCTGGCTTCATCACCATCTGCTCTCCAGGAATCTAATCCACACTCAAATACGCCCCCTGTGGTTCAGGGTGTCCGCTTTAATCGTCTTGTTTATTACAATGGCATGTACTGTTTACCTCCTCCTCTGAGCTAGCTCACTGTGATGCTCTGCCTGTCAATAATGATTCAAAAAGAACGAGCCCTATTATTGATGTCTGTGGGCACCCACTGATGCCAATGCCAACAAAAGTTTTAGCTGTTTGTCCCAAGGAAGCCAGTGACAGAGGTTAAGAGCATCTGTGTTGATGTCGAAGATGCCACAGCCTGCTATGTGTTTGCTCTAGTAGTTCTTATGTCTGCCCATCGATCCTTTATTTTTCTTTTGGAAACACTGTCTCTCTTCTGCAGAGAAATGTTGTTCCCGCAGAACTAAACATGAGTTCTGAAAGGTTACGTGTTCTTAAAAGCATCCCCATCTCTGCATGTCCCCATCCCCATCTACGTGATTAGATTGGTGCTGGGTACCTAACTCAAATTAACCCTCTTCATAGATTTTATAACACAACATTAGATTAAGCAAATGTCAGCTTTTCCCAAGAAACAGGTGATGAGGCCCTGCAGATTTCAACAGCATAGTGCCTGCCATGTGGAAGACAAATTTGCAGTAGGAGAGAATGTTGTCATAGAGAAAGGAAGACAGAAGAAATCTAGAGAGATTTCTGGCCTCATTAACTTCCTTGGGAAGTGTTGTACCCAATATCTAGCTTTACTTCTGCCTTTCCTACAGTTGTAGGACAACCCTGAACCTCTTATTGCTGTATGTAGACGTACCAATATCTGAACTATGGGCTTTATCCCCTGAATTTATTTTTTTATTATTATTATTATTTCCAGCTTTTTTCCCCTAAATGTTTTCACTCAAGTATTTTATTTATATATTTTTTAAGTTTTTATTTTAATTCCAGTTAACATACAGTGTTCTATTAGTTTCAGGTGTACAATATAGTAATTCAACACTTCCATACCTCACCCAGTGCTCGCCACAACAAGTGCACTCCTTAATCCCCATCACCTATTTCACCCATCCCCTCACTCCATTCCCCTCTGGTAACTATCAGTTTGTTCTCTATTAAGAGTCTGTTTCTTGGTTTCTCTCTCTCTCTTATTTCTTTCCCTTTTTTGTTTTTTTTTCTTAAATTCCATATATGAATGAAATCATATGGTAGGTATTTATCTTTCTCTGACTTATTTCACTTAGCATTATACTCTCTAGCTCCATCCATGTCATTGCAAATGGCAAGATTTCATTCGTTTTCGTGGCTGAGTAACATTCCATTGTATATGTACACCATATCTTCTTTATCCACTCACCAGTCGGTGGACACTTGTGCTGCTTCCATATCTTGGCTATTGTAAATAATGCTGCTATAGATGTAGGGGTGCATGTATCCCTTTGAATTAGTGTCCTTGTAGTCTTTGGCTAGGTACCCAGTAGTATGATTGCTGGATCATAAGGTAGTTCTTTTTAACTTTTTGAGGAACTGCTTTCCACAGTGGCTGCACCAGCTTGCATTCCCACCAATAGTGCATAAGCATTCCTCTATCTCTACATCCTTGCCAACACCTCTTGTTTCTTGTGTTGATTTTAGTCATTCTGATAGGTGTGAGGTAATATCTCGTAGTTTTGATTTGCATTTCCCTGATGATGAGTGATGATGAGCATCTTTTCATGTGTCTATTGGCCATCTGGATGTCTTCTTTGGAAAAATGTTCATGTCCTCTGCCTGTTTTTTAATTGGATTATTTGGTTCTGGTGTTGAGTTTTATAGGTTCTTTATATATTTTGGATACTAACCCTTTATCAGATATGTCATTTGCAAATATCTTCTCCCATTCTGTAGGTTACCTTTTAGGTTTTTTGATTGTTCCCTTCACTATGCAGAAGCTTTTTATTTTGATGTAGTCTGAAGTTTATTTTTGATTTTGTTTCCCTTGCCTCAGGAGGCATATCTAGAAAGAAGTTGCTATGGCTGATATCAAAGAAGTTACTGCCTGTCTTCTCAAGGAGTTTTATGGTTTCAGGTCTCACATTTAGATCTTTAATTCATTTGAATTTATTTTTTGTGTCATCTGGTGTAAGAAAGTGGCCCAGTTTTTTTTTTTCTTTTGCATGTTGCTGTCCAATTTTCCTAACACCATTTGTTGAAGAGACTTTTTCCCATTAGATATTCTTTACTGCTTTGTCAAAGATTAATTGATCATACAGTTGTGGAATCATTTCTGGGTTTTCTTTTCTGTTCTATTGATCTGTGTGTCTATTTTTGTGTAAGTACCATACTGTTTTGACGATTACAGCTTTGTAATAGAGCCTGAAGTCCAGATTGTGATGCCTCCAACTTTGCTTTTCTTTTTCAAGATTGTTCTGGGTATTCAGGGTCTCTTGTGGTTCCATACATATTTTAGGATTGTGTATCAATTTTGTTGATTTTTTCAAAGAATCAGCGCCTGGTTTCATTGATCTGTTCTCTTGGATTTTAGTTTCTGTATCATTTATTTCTGCTCGAATGTTTATTATTTCTTTCCTTCTGCTGGTTTTAGGTTTTGTTCATTGTTCTTTTTCTAGCTCATTTAGGTGCAAGGTTAGGTTTTTGTGGCTTTTTTTAAATTTTCACTCAGGTATTTTAATCCTCTCACTCTAGGTTTCAATTATGAGTCCATGCAAGCTATGACATATTCAGAATCACGTATTCTGTTTTCTGCCATCCAAAACAGGTCCAGTGACTTAGACAAAATTTCTGTGCCTTCATTCTCTCTTACCTCCCAGGAGGCTTTTCAACTTCTAATAAAAATTCCTAGAATCCTTGTCCTGTTAATAAAAGCTGGATTACCTAGTCATCAATATAGAACTACATGGAGTTGAGCAGAATTGGGTAGGGCATCATAGAAGAGGTGGTAGTGGAGATGAGTCATGAAGAATGAATTTAATTCTATACCCACGGATAAAATCTGTGATTTACTACTTGAAAAAAATGTTAAGAATCTGTATACTCCTTCGGTGTGACCCAAAATCACTTCCTAGAAGAACAAAGAAAGTATATTTCAAACCTGGCTAGCTAGACAAAATTCAATAAAACTTGCATCATTTCATTCATTTTGAGGTTTGTCGTTGTTTGGCAATAAATAAGTTAAGTGTTGCCAGGGAAAATAATAACAAAATAAAAACTCTGAATTGTCTGATTTCTGCTAACCCTGTAAGTTTTATCAGCGTTATAGATTTCCTGTAACATTCTCTTCATATACTCTTTCCCTGCATCTTTATTTCATTTGCTAGAGCAGAAAGTGGAATATAGATCTGTCTGTAGCTCCAGGAATGGATGGACAAGTGAAAATAATCTGTCATTGTGTCTTTTTGTGAATGAAACATTGATATCAAAGAGGCAAAGCCCTGGAAAGAAATATGAAAATTGGGTCATGCAATACAACATGTATTGCAAAAGATACATCCTGTGCCTTTTCAGGAAACTAAGCAAGAAATGGAAATAAGGGGAATTCCATTTTTCCAGCTGAATGCAGACAATTGTCATTAGTCATCTCTTCAAAGTCTTTGCCTTCTTACTTGATGTCATCTGACATTCTAAATGTTTTATTTTGTTTTTCCCTAAGGGAAGTCTTTAAAACATGTTAGTTTATATATACTTTTTCTGATTCTTCAGAGTCTCCAGACCATTCCTACCACCTGCACACAGATTCCACTGGTCATCTCTTCCTGTTAGCTCCAGCCTCCTGCCTGAATGTTGGGTGTCATCTCTCCCCTTGATTTCATTTTTTCTCTTCCCTAGTTTAAGCACCCTCCACCCCAGAAAAGTTTTGGTCATATGGCTCTCTAGCTCCTTCCTGGCTATATCCTTAAAACTACCATGCTGCTATCACAATTGCATCAAGGTATTTTATTAAGCAAATGTTTCTCTCTAGTTATTCTAGAACAAACTTCTATATAACCGTCTTACTCCAACAACACATGTAATGAGTATTTGGTTATCAGACCCTGTGCTAGACTCGAGGAATGCAACAGTGGATAAAACATGGCATTACTCAAAACGATCTGACAACCTAGCAGAGTCCTGTTCATTTTTGATAGCTATGGTATTTGACACATAGTAGGAACATAATAAAAGGCACTATAGGACTAGGAAAAGAAATGGCATCCTCTTTTCAGGTGGTTAAAATTAATATGGATTTTATCTGGCATCGTGTGAAATATGACTAAAGGCAGAATAGTGTTGTTAATGAACTTTACAAGTCCCTTCCTAACCTCTAATTCACCGATTCTTTTATTCACCAGTCTTTGTAGACACAAATTCAACCTCATGAATATACAGTAGCTTTGGAATTAGAGATATTTTCAGTAGTGAATTATGCATTGATACAATGGAACTGTGGGAAAGACAATATTCTTGAGAAGCATTTTACATACCTTATTAAACAATTAACTGAAATCATTTTAAAAGTTACTTTCTCTTAAGGGATTAAGAAGCATAGATAAAACCGCCTTATAAAAAGGATATGAAGGATGGCTATATAAAGCTTAAGCCGATACTTATATTATTTAATAATAGTGTAAATCATTCCTTGAAAAGCTTTATGTTTTTGAAAAGAGGCTTTCCTGAAAATGAATTAAGTATTAAATGAACTAAATTGATTTAAGAAATTTAATGATTTCCAGTGTGGTTATATTTTTGAGAAAAGACATGGAGCTTTCCATTCTATGTATTTCATTAACAGTGTCATTATTACTACCATCATACTAATTGCCTTTTTAGTATATAGCACCCTTTGTAATAATTTGGAATTCTTTTCAAAAACTGCAGGTATGCCTTTGTCCTTGCTGTATTGTTCATCCAAGGGATATGACATCAAACTTTCCTGACTCTTCCTTTATCTGAAATGTTATACAGGACACGGGTGTCTATTTACTAAAAAGCTAATGAAGCTAATAAAGCTTAAACCTTAGTTCCCCTCAAATAAAGGGGTCCCTGGAGGGGCCCTAACATTGGGTTCATACAGTCATACATTTTTTGTAAAGATTGCAAAGTAGGATATTCTAACTTACTTATACCCACAGAGAAATATTCCAATCCAAGTGCCATTTCTTTCCATGCCAACCTTTCAGTCTCTGGAATAACCAGAAAATTTGTGAGTTTGGCTAAAAGGAATTTGAATCAGAGATATAGTTAGTTTGGGGGTTTTAGTATATATGTAGTCCAGAGCCACTGAATTACATGCAACTATATCATATTATAGTATATGTATATGTAACTATATCGTTAGATATTTAGAACCACTTCTGCTTAGAGTTAGGATATTATTAGCTTTATGGTATAAAAATGGATTCCAGAAATATTCCTGCTGTCCACTGTGCCAGCTTACACAGTTTGTGTCCTGAAGAATTAGAATCAGAATGATACTTCAGTACAAATATAACCCATGATAGGCAGCATTGGAACTACATGGGAGTGGTGGAGAAAAGTTGGATTTAAATGTATGGAACATCAATGCAGTTGAGAGGTAATTGTTTATTGGGTATGTGTGTGTGTGTGTGTGTGTGTGTGTGGCAATTCTTCATAGATGTTGTGTAATCTGCCTTAGGCGAGCCGAGTGTGTGTGATGTACTCTTTTCTGTGTTCGGTACAGGCATGCCTCCAGTGGGTGACAACGTAGGTAGCATCAAATTGGTTGACCTCTTCATTCCAGATTGCAGTGACTGGCCAGTGAAAATTTGTTTTAGGAATAACCTTTTAATTGGAATGAGTCCCTCTCAGAGTCTTAAAATTAGATAATCTCAGAAGAGACAGTCAAGGACTTCCTAGGATAGTAAATAAATTTTAAGTTTTGACCATCAGTTTTGTTGTCTGACCTGGAGTGAGAAGTTGAGAGCTAGGAGAATACATTTGAATTGTAATAAGGAATGTCAGAAGAAAATGCCCTGGATTACAGACTCAGTAACATAGGGCACATGTTGCCTCATAGAGAGGCAAATACCTCCTCACACTTAAGGTTATCTCTAGGAAAGATATGATTTTCCGGAACCTTCTAGTGAGTCATAACATAGAGTCTATGAATAGGGGACCATTCCAATAAGAAAAATATGTGTATAGTAAATCTCATTTTGCTTACCACCTTGCTTTATGATCTGACTGTTGACAGTGCAGTATTTTGATTGGTGCACGTCCTTCTAGGAAAAGAAAAAATAGAGTACAATCATTAGACTATAAATTCAACATTAATAGCAAAATGAATTATTCATCCATATTTATAGTCCGTGTTTAAGTATCTGGCCTTTGCCATCATAGCTGTTTTCCTTATGTGAATTAATAATAGATAAAAGCCTGCTTAACTTTCAAATGCCGGAATCCTTTTGCTTTTTTTTTTTAACCCTAAATTAAAAAAAAAAAAAAAGGAATTAACAAGGTTGGTGTATCATATATGACTTCTGATATCCTCAGGCTATAAGATCACAAAAATTTCATCTTTAGGGGCATTAGGCTGCAGCATTATTAACTTCTGTAAGGGAGTTAACAATCAGCTTCAGTGTGGTATCTTCCTCCCGACTAGAAGTGGTCAATAAACATAGGATTTATGGAAATATACATTTATAGGGATATAAGTGCTCTGAAAGTTACTACTAAAAAATAAAAATGAAAATAAACAACTTTAGAATTATTTTTAATATTTCATAATTGAGAGTTTTGTGTGGTGAAATAACTCTATGATTCATCCTTGAGAACTCCATTCATAGTTATTTTAAATAATAAAATAGTTGCAAAATTCTTCATCCAGTTAATTGCATCTGCCTCCTTATCTACCTAAAGGACAAGGTATAATGGAAAGAATTTGTGCTTTGGATCTGTCTAGACCCCCTTTAAATCTTGGCTTTCTCACTAATTAGATATATTGTTATTGTCAAGCAATGTTGTCTCTAACACAATTTTTAAGCTGAAAAATGTGAATTTTAATGGATAACTTGGAAAGAATTTATGCAGATTATACATAACAATTAAACATGATAATTATTAAAGTCTCAGCTCAGGTTCCCTCTTTTTGCAAGAGCCTACTCTGTTCTTCCCATTTCTACTTCTGCCAATGGGGATACGTAACCTCTCAACCCCCTTCTAAAAGTGCTCTTACTTTGTGACATCAGTTTATGTTAAAGGAATTTCATAAAAATAGTCCGTTGTGGTTATCACAGCATGTGCTGATAGGTTTTTAGTGAGAACACTTCTCATCAGATTGCCCACATGCCCTCTATGAGGACCCATAAGAGAAATTCATTTGTGGTTTTTTTCTTCCAGAAATAGATTCATCCTAAACATCAGTATGGGTTTTTATCTTATGTGCACTATGAATTATAGTATTAATAGTGGTTCATCAGTTTAGAGCACAACTAATGTCCATCTTTAGCAAATGTGTATAAATTTATGGTATATATCCAGGGTACGAATTTCATCTTCAAATCTATTGTATTTCCGAGACTTAAAGTCTCATCTCTTGCTTAAATGTATTTTTTAAAGATTTTATTTATTTATCTTAGAGAGAGAGAGAGAGCAAGCACACACACAAATGGGGAGGGAGAGGCAGAGGGAGAGGGAGAGAATCCCAAGTGGACTCCATGCTGAGCATGAGTCTGGTACTGGGCTTGATCCCAGGACCCTGATCATGACCTGAGCTGAAACCAAGAGTTGGACACTTAACCAGCTGAGTCACTCAGGTGCCCCAAATATTTTTTATATTACTTTATGTACTTAGTCTTAGCCATCCTAAATCCTTTTCATAAGAAATTAGAATATAAAAAAGAAATTAATAAATATTACCTTGCCTAGTTCAAAGTTGCTGTCAAGATTATAAAACAATGTATCTGGTGGCCCTGTGTTTTGTTATTTGTCAAAGGTTAAACAAATGCTTAGTAATATATACTTCAGTAGTCTTTGTATTTTTGTGTGCCTCCTGACTCATTCCTTCATTTTCCACATGTGCTTTTGCTCAATTTTTTCACTAGGATTTGTCTGATGTAGACTCAGTGACCTTTTATCTTCTCTTGGAAGTAGTATTCTTGCATATTTATCAATAAATAAAGTGGAACAATTCAAACTGGCAAAAATGTAGACAATATGACTAAATTGTAGACAACAAACTGACAGCCAACCAGACTATTTCGAAGTCTGCTGTGCTAAAACGAGAAAAATAAGAAGCAAACTTTAAATGCTGTGATGAGGAGAATGCATTCCCCCTGCTGCCAGAATCTCCATTATTTTTTGATCCTAGATCTAGCTTGATGCACGCATGTTATGTTCCCTACTGGCCCCTATGGGCTTTTTACCTTGGTAATCTATATTTTATCATGAGCCCTGGAATAAAGCTAAATATAAAGAAAATCACTTTAAAGGAGGTCATATTTTTTTTTCTTCCCTTATGTTTTCCTTCTGGCCTCCTCTCCCTTTATGGTCTCTATGAAGACAGCAGGGCATATGCCATCTTGGGACAGAAGAGGTTACTATATATAACCTAGAGAAGTAGGAAGACTGCTGTGTTGATGTGGATAAGGGGAGCAAACAGGAGTAGGACAATAAGGGAGATAGACTCACACCGGGATTCCTTTAAAGGTACAGCATGAAAATTTCAAGGGTGGGGAGCAATGAATCTCTAAGAGAAGCCTCATATATGAAATGAGATTGCAGAACATGAATGATGAAGGAAGGTAGCTAGAAAGATGAACTGGAGACATCTTTCAAAGAATTGATCAATGAAGCCATCTGGCCCTGGAATTTCTTTCTCTCTCACCCCTCTCTCACTCTTTCTGTTCTCCACCCCCCCTCCCCGAATATGTGCCCTTTCTTCAGTAACAAATTCCATTATTTTGCTAGATATAGAGTTTAGTTTTTCTAATCCATCTTGTATCAATTATTTTAAGTTGTACCTTATAAGGTATTTATCCATTTGATCTTAATTGTTAAATTTATTAGCTTAAAGTTAGTTGTTCATAATATTACCTTTTTTTTTTTAAGGATTTTATTTATTTATTCGACAGAGATGGAGACAGCCAGCGAGAGAGGGAACACAAGCAGGGGGAGTGGGAGAGGAAAGCAGGCTTATAGCAGAGGAGCCTGATGTGGGGCTGGATCCCATAACGCTGGGATCACGCCCTGAGCCGAAGGCAGACGCTTAACCGCTGTGCCACCCAGGCACCCCCTTAATATTACCTTTTGAATCTTTTAATGCCTGTTGGATTTCTGCCAATATCTGCTTTGTAATGTCTCATATTAGCAATTTCTGCACTTTCTCATTTTTCTTGATCAGTCTAAATAAAGGTTTATGAATTTTGTTGATCTTTTCAAAGAGCCAAATTTTCCTGTGTTAATTGTCTCTATTGTTTTTTATTTCACAGATTTCTGCTCTCATCTTTATAAATTCCATTCTACTTTGGGTTACTTAGATCTTCTTTTTCTAGTTTCTTAAAATAGAACTTTAGGTCATGGTTGAGGAAACTTTTTAGTAAAGAGACAAAGAGTAAATAGTTTAAGCTTTGCAGATTGAGGATATTCTATAGATAGGCATTTTTTATAGATACGCATGTTGAAGGTATTCTATATAACCATATCTGACTGTTGAAATAAAAAAGTCTCTACCAGGATTTGGCCCACTGACTCTTGTTTACCAAACTCTGCTTTAGAGCACTGATTTTCTATCTTCCTTCTTTTCTAAAATAAGTTATTAAAGCTAAAAATTTCCTTCAAAGCATTGCTTTAGCTGAATTTTACAAATGGTTATATTTCATTGTCATTCAAAAAATTACCTTTTCGATTTCTCCTTTCACTATAGCTTTTCCTGAAGTTTTTAAATTTCCAACTGTTTGGGGAACAATTGTTCCGGATATAACACTGTTCCTGATTTTAAGCCCACTGTGGTCACAGATAAACTCTTGCACATTTCAATCTTTTGTAATTTATTGAGATTGTTTTGATGGCTTAGCAAATGTCCTATCTTATTGAATGTATGCTGTGCCCTTCTAAAAAGTGTGCATTAGGCAAACATTTAAAATGTAGTTTTTTGTGAATGTCAATTTGATCAAGATGGTTAAAGACACTCTATGTCTTTACTGATATCTTGTCTGGATGTTCTATTAGTTACTGAAAGAGTGGTATTAATATCCCAAAATATGCTTATGCATTTATCTATTTTTCTCTTTATATCTGTCAGTTTTTGCTTTATGTGTTTTGAACCTCTGATTTTGGAGGAAGACATGTTTTTTTGAGATTTTTTCTGCAGAATTAATCTGTTTATCATTTTGAGATATCTCTCAATCTCTGGTAATAGATTTTGTTGCCACCATCTGATATTATCCTTATTATTTACTTGGTATTTCTTTTTGCGCCCTTTGAATTCAACCCCTGTGTGTCTTTATATTTTAAGTGCATCACTTCTAAACAGCAAATATTTAGGTTTTGCTGAGATTTTTTTTTCGTTTTCACTCATATATGCATGTTATAGTAATTGGCTGATTTACATTTATGTAATTATAAATGGGTAAATTTGTGTAATTGTAGATATGATTATGTTTATCCCATTTTACTAATTGTTTTCTGTTTATAATTTCTACTCTTTGTTCCTCTGTTACTCATTTCTGAACTTCATGTTAATCAAATTTTTCTTTTTTTGAGTTCTCTTTTATCTTTTGACTCTTTGCTATACCTCTTGGTATTAATTTTTAGAGGTTTCTTTCTGTAGTGTCTCCCAAAGTGATTAGAGTTCATATACCTCTTCACATAAAATGTATGAACCTTGAATTATCCACTTTGTGCTATGGTTTCTATGTGCATTACATCTATATATGTTACTTAGCATAGTATGTTACAATGTTGTTTTAGCTAATCATATATACTTTAAATAAATAGATAAATAAACTATTTCTGGTACTATTCCTTCCTAAGGAGCTAATTTCTATCTGGTATCATTTCTGTATGGCATGAAAAACTTTTTCTTTTTTTAAGATTTATTCATTTATTTTAGAGAGAGAGCAAAAGCGAGGGAGAGCACTTGAGTGGGTGAGGGGGTGGAGAAGCAGAGGGAGAGGAGAGAGAGAATCTCAAGCAGACTCCCCCCCACTCCGTTAGGTGCAGAGCCAAACATGGGGCTCAGTCTCACAACCTTGAAGTCATTACCTGAGCCAAAATCAAGAGTTAGACCCTTAACCGACAGAACCACCCAGGCACCCTTTTAACATTTCTTGTAATGTAGGTCTGCTGGTGACATACTGTTAGTTTTAGTTTATCTAGAAATGTCTTTATCTTACCTTCATTCTTGAAAGATATTTCATAAGATATAAATTCTGTCTTCTGAACTCTATTTTTTCTAGTAAGAAATTAGAAGTCCCATTGATTGTTATCTCCCCATGTATAAAATCTGCTCTCTAAATTTTGTGTTTATCTTTGTTTTTCAGGGGTTTGTCTTTGATTTGCTTAAGTATAATTTTCTTTGTTTTTACACTACTTGTGTTTTAATGATTATATTCAAATTGGGTGGTTGAGCAGGTCAGCCCAGTACTGGCTGTAAAGTCATTTGGGATGTTTTTAAAATATTTGGTATTTGGGAATAGTTGATTATGGCCCACTCTTGCATTGAGTCTGAACCTATCTTCAAATCTTGCTCAATTCAGAGTTCCCAGAAGCAGTTACCATTCACACAGACTTAAAACTTTAGATGAAAACATTTTGTGAGGTATGCTGTAAACCATGGCCTTTCAGAGTTGCTTTCTATAAAGAAAACCAATGGCTTCATAATGTGCTCCATAACACATTTATTCATGAGTTAGATTTGGAAGATAAGCCAAAGATAAGGTTATATGCCTTCCCCAAATATGTATATACACACACACACATATATATGTATATATATATTATATATAATACATATATTATTGTATGTATGTATGTATTGTATATATATAATACATTTATTATTGTAGGTATTAACTGTATATATTATTTATTACCTATATTATATATAATATATATTATTTATTTTATATACATCATTCCAAGAATTTAGTATTAGCATTATTTAAAATAAGCATATGCCATTTATATTTCATCTTTTGAAAACCTGAGGCCCATGAGAGTTAAGTCATTTACTCAGAGTCCCTCAGTTAAAAGGGATTCTCTGGTTTTAAAGCCTGACCATTCCCTCTTAACTTCACTGACTCCTATAGAGAAAGTAATGATCGTTAATCTAAAGTCTGAACACAGTTTCGAACTCAGCCCTAGAAAGAAAATTGAGGACCCATAACGTATGGCCTTAGCTAATATCTTCTCTAAGAATTGATTTTAAAATATTTGAGAGCTAGTTCATTTGTTTAACCTCACATGGAAATTTTTCATTCTTTTGATCATTGGAGCTAACTTTCAAAACATTTTAAAGGTTTATTTTATCTTTAGCTCTAACCTCAATCCTTTGTTCTTTACTTGAATATTTTCTATTCTTCTCCAAAATGATATTTTTTCTTGTAGGTACATTTAGAGCTTCTAACACAATGCAGAGTTCAGAAGAGGGAGGAATGAAAGACCATGAAGTAAGTCAGATACTATGCTTTTTGTGGAAAGAAAATGTTATCATTTGAGTAATGTTAAATTATTAATTATGGTGACAGTCATCACAAGTAACACTCATAGAAAGCTTGCTATATTTGAGGTACTGCGTCTAAACATATCACATTCACTAATTCATTTAAAATTTTCAACAACCATTGAAGGTACTATTATTAATACCATTTAATACATAATAGATATTATTATTAACATCTCTATTTTACTATTGATGAAATGGAGCCTCAGGGATATTAAGTAACTTAAGTAGTTAATACACAGAGAAGCAAGAACTTGAAATGAGGGAGTCTAAATCACCACCCTATGGTTAACCTGATTTCCAAAAAGAGGAAGAGGAAGAGGAGGAGGAAATTACTCAGAGTAGAGACAGAACAAGAGCATTGTTCTCTGTACTGCGTATTTTATTATGCCGCAGTGCTTCCCCAAGCTGTGTAATTATCCACATACCAGAGCACAGGGATGGCTGATGACAAAAAGTTCAAGACCATGAACACGGGTATGTTTTACATGGGAGATAAACCCCTATGCTAGAGATTGAACCTTTTAAATCATTAAAATCAATAATTCACGCTACTTGTAATGAATCTGGGCTTAACAAGAACATTTCTGAATGTCATTATTTCTTCTCTGTAATAATAATTGGGAGGAGTAAAAAAGCATAACTTTCTTACCAAACACCTATCACAAAATAATTACCACTCTTACTTAAATATTTAAAAATTATGTGTATATTTTCGTGTATGTGTGTGTGTGTGTATAAATAGGATTCACCAAAATATTCTATTCAGTGCTTCCATGAAAAAGCACTATAGAGGCCCTACAGTAATTTGGCAAGAAAAATATAAAACAACTAGAATTTTTAAAAATCATATATATATATATGATATACACTTAATATTTTAAACAGTTTTGCTCTAGTATTTCAGCCAAATTAAAATGAATTGTCCAATCATATTATCAAAGACTTAGGAGAGTGAAGGAAATTTCTTCTACAAAAGAATATCACTTATTTTTTGGCCTAAATCTATTTGTCTCCAGAATGGTTTCCAATTTACAATACCATATGGTATTGTGTTTTTTTATGTGATTTTGTGCATGAAATTGAAATAAAAAACTCATTTCAGTTTTAAGTTACTAATTTTATCTTTAATTCTAGACTTGCTGCTGGTCAAATAAATGTTAATAAAATATACTTATTACTTGGGACACAGTAGAGAGTCTATCTCCCTGATGATTTATCTTAATAAGTTTCCTGAATCCATAAGTATTAATTATCCATGCAAAGAACTGATTTCTCTGGGAAAATATGTTCATCCATTTCACATATTTATACTTTCCGATATAAATATTCACTGTGGACATTGGTCAGCCTAAGAAAAATAAAATAGTTGAATTTTCCTATTTGTGTACAGCACAAGGTCAGTTTCACCTACCCATCTCAGAGCGTCATCTCTTCAGAAATTTAATACTGCTTAGTCCATAAAAAAAAAAAATCTAAAACACTTATAAATTGGTGTTGCCTTAAGGCAACCACCAACTTAATGTTGGAGAGTGAAAAGAAATTCCAACTTCATTTATCATGAAACCCATACATTTGTCAGAAAGGTACAGGCCGGACCAGTGTTTCTGAGTGTTTATTTGGAGAATGCATTTAGAAATTGCCCAAATAGGTAGAAATATATTAACTTTGACCAAATGAGTTTTATCAACTCAATATTCACAAGCATAGTCAATAGCGGATGTTGGATTCATCTAATCTGCAAAACCACTGGGAAAGGCAATGCTATCCATGAAAACATGAAGGAACTGTGTGGGTAAGATGGTGAGGTACCCTATTCTCTTCTGGTTTTCTAACTAATAGGATTTACTATTTTAGTGCAGAAGAAAACCTCTGGGCCTTTTGGTATTTGACTGAACTTTAAATACTAACTCTATCCCAGCGCTGCTGAGTCAGTCTGCTCAATCTGCATTCTCAAAGCCACGTCTACTTTGGAACAATGAAAAAGCAGAATCCGTGATGAAGAAAAGCTAAAGGTCTGCTACTGCCCTCACCCGTCACTCTTAGTAATGTGAAATTCAAACTTCTGGATTTGTAAGTTACCTAATTAAACAGAGATCATCTTAATGTTTGCAATATTTATGCAGAGTTATTCTAAACAGATCAATTATTTTAACACAATTACCAAAGTAAGGGTTTAAGTTACTTCAGACACAGAGCTACTTTCAAATTTTCAGAACCATATACTTATGCGTGTTAAGACATAATTGCCAATCATTAATCAACTTGCCTCAACTATTTATTTCTTCTTCTTTGGTGTTCAAACATAGATGAGTATAGGATTACTATCAGGAAATATGGTAATACTGACATTCCTATGTAGATGTTATTATTAAATAGCCAAAGTTTTAATAAAATGATTAAATCAGTTTAAAACATTTCCACAGTAACTAATAAGTCATCATTAGAGGTGATAGTGTCTAATGCAAAAAAAAAAAAATTACAGTTAAATCAGTGTATTTGTACTCTACTCATTTCAGTATAGATTACTTCTGAAAGGAATATGCTAATATGTAGCAAAAAACAAAGATTTTCATGGCTCTTGCTACAGTAATTCCGTTTGGAAATTTGTCCTAAGGGAATAATTCAACAGAAGAAAGAAGGTATATGCCCAAAGAATATTCAGTGCAGCATTTTCTTTAATAGAATAAATGTTCAACAATAGGGAAAGGCTTACTAAATTATGGTACATTAACATAATGGGATATTACACAGCTATGAAAAATGGTGATTATGAAGACAAAGGAGAGACAACTATTTGTAATACAATTTCAAGTGGCAGAAAAGACCCATAGATTGTAATTTATACTTGACACCAACTGTGTGAAATAAGCTGTTTGCAAATAACACACAAAAGTAATACACAAAAAATGAAAATGCTACATTAAGATAGAAAGAGTCATGGGTAATTGCTTTTCATTTTTTTCCGTTGCATTTTATTAGTAGTAACAATGGTGAGCATGACAATGAAAATAAAAACACCAATAATATATCCAAGGTGAAAAGCCACATCACAGAAACGCTGAACACTTTTAAAAGGTTTTTGAAATAGACTATTTTTTAAAGCAGTTATAGGTCACAGCAAAATTGAGCAGAAAGTAGAGCTCTCACGTACCCTCTGTCTAAACACATGCACGGCTTCTCGTACTGTCACCATCCCCCACCAAAACAGATTTGTTATTATCTATGACCTAGCATTAACACATCATTATCACCCAAAGTCCACAGTTTATGTTAGGGTTCAATCTTGCACATTCTATGAGGTTTTTTTTAATTGCCTCATAGGGAATGCTATATGATTTATAAGTTTTGACGAATGTTTTGTGACATTTCCACCATTATAATATTATACAGAATGGTTTCACAGCCCCCCAAATCCTTGATGCTCTGCCTATTCATCCCTCCCTGGCCCCAGGCTCTGGCAGCCCCTGATCTTTTTTCTTTCTTTTCTTTTTTATTTTTACGTTTACCAGTTTATTATAAAGGATAAAACTCATGAACAGCCAAATGGAAGAGATGCATAGGACAATTAAAAACAAATAAACCAGGGACTCCTGGGTGGCACAGCGGTTAAGCGTCTGCCTTCGGCTCAGGGCATGATCCTGGATCCCTGGGATCGAGCCCCGCATCAGGCTCCTCTGCTGGGAGCCTGCTTCTTCCTCTCCCACTCCGCCTGCTTGTGTTCCCTCTCTCACTGGCTGTCTTTCTCTATGTCAAATAAATAAATAAATAAAATCTTTAAAAAAAAAAAAAAAGAATTCACCAGTGAATCTGTTTGGGCCTGGTGCTTTCGATTTTGTAAGGATATTAAATATTGATTCCATTTCTTTTATAGACAAAGGCCTACCCAGGTTGTTTATTTCTCCTGTGTGAATTCTGGTAGATTGTGTCTTTCAAGGAATTGGTTGATTTCATGTGGATTACCAAATATGTGGACCTAGAGTTGTTTATAGTTTGCCCATTTTTAAAATGGGTTGTTCCTTTTCTTATTGTGGAGTTTAAGAGCTCTNAAAAAAAAAAAAAAAGAATTCACCAGTGAATCTGTTTGGGCCTGGTGCTTTCGATTTTGTAAGGATATTAAATATTGATTCCATTTCTTTTATAGACAAAGGCCTACCCAGGTTGTTTATTTCTCCTGTGTGAATTCTGGTAGATTGTGTCTTTCAAGGAATTGGTTGATTTCATGTGGATTACCAAATATGTGGACCTAGAGTTGTTTATAGTTTGCCCATTTTTAAAATGGGTTGTTCCTTTTCTTATTGTGGAGTTTAAGAGCTCTTTGTATATCTTGGATAACAGTCCTATACTTTAAAGATTTTGAGCCAGACGGGAGCATGTGCCTTTGCTAAAACTATTCTCTGCAGATTAACCTCTGAAAGAGCACATTCACGGTGATTATCTGGTAAAATATTTGCGTGCAGAAAAGGGATGGTTAGAAGACATGGCTTACATTATCTGTTCTAATCTAACTTAGTTGGTGAGTTTCATGAGTCATTTAATGTCTAAATCAATCCCATACACATGTGAGTTTAATAATTGGTAATAATGAGCACTCCACCCCACAGATTTCATACAAGTTACAGTCTAGTAGAGAAGTTTATGGGATTCATTTTTTAGCAAATGATATGTGAGCACTCTTTCCAAGTCTTTCCCAGTTTGCCATGTTGAGAAGACATATTCAGATGGTGGCAATGGTTGCATGCCTATCAAGGATAAAATTCTGACAGATGTTAGAATCCTGACCGTCTCAATCCTAGAATGACTTTGGACTAGTTAACCTAACTGAATCTCAGTTTCTGACTTTGAAAATAATGCTGGGGGAGTGGGAAACACAATATTGGTTTTTATTCAGTGATAGATACTAAAAAATATATTAAAAGAATGATTATTCCAGGCAATAATAACAGCTGTTTCTTTTTTTTTTTTAAGAGTTTTTTTGGTTTTTTGTGGGTTTTTTTGAGGGATGCCTAGGTGGTTTATGCGGTTAAGTGTCCGCCTTCAGCTCAGGTCATGATCCCAGGGTCTCGGGATTGAGTCCCACATTGGGCTCCTTGATCAGTGGGGAGCCTGCTTCTCCCTCTGTCTGCTGCTTCCCCTGCTTGTGCTCTCTTTCTTTCTCTCTGCTCTCTCTCTCTGACAAATACATAAATAGAATCTTTTAAAGAGAGATTGCAAGAGAGAGAGAGCACATGAGCAGTGGTGAGGGGCAGAGGGAGAGGGAGAAGCTGCTGGGCAGGGAGCGCGATGCAGGACTCGATCCCAGGACCCTGAGATCATGACCTGAGCTGAAGGCAGACGCTTAACTGACTGAGCCACCCAGGCACCCCAATAACAGCTATTTCTAATGATATGTTTAATATGTGTAATACACTATAATAAGCAATTTGCATCCATTACCTCTCAATGTCTTGCAAAAAAACTCAACTTTATCAGAGAACTATATTTATTATTCCTATTTTACAGAGAAGCAAAATAAGTCTTTGGAACACATCGTTAAATAAAAAATTTCATTAAACTGGTTTCATCTCCCAAATATAATGATTAATAGCACTTCAAAGTGCTTTCTTTAAAACTTCTGCTTTTTCACATACACATTTTCAATGTTAACTAAGATTCTTCTAAACATTTCTAATTATTTAATGTCCTTAATGCTGGATATTTAAGGTTTCTGAAAGTTTCAGTCTGTAGAAATAATGCTGCAATGACCATCTCTGAGCATAAAGCTTTATTTTTTACTCTATTTCAGGTGATGCCCTTAGGATAATTTTAGAAGAGGTAGATTTTTCATTTTTTGAGATTCTTGATTTAAATGGGCAATTTGTTGCACAGAAAGTTTGTACCAAAATACAATATTTAATATACATATGAGAATAATATATATCGATGTGTATAAATACAGATATACAATTTTAAATCAGTTCAATATATAGGTAATATTTATTTTTTGAAAAGAGATTTGAAGAAGCAAGCCAATCTGGTATATGTGAATAAGACTTTCAGAAATCACTGCTAACATCAGCCTACAGAAAACAAGCTTTCAACTGTGCTGGGATAAAAATCACTGAAGCAAATGAAATTTCTCCATTCATACATTACGGAAGTAAATTGGTCCAAAAGGGTAAACAAAAAACATCAAAGCTAATGGAAGAGACAGATGCTAGATAAGAAGATGAGTGTGTTGAACTGAAGACAAGCATTTGTTAGGCTTTAAGGAACAGATGACTAGAAAACATAAGATTCCTTCTTCAGGGCTGTCAGAGTGAAACGACTTATAAATGATCAATTTTCTCTTTTGTAAAGTTAGAAACGAAGGATTACTTCAACTGACAGCCAAAGAAAAGAAACGTTACTCAGAAGAAAGGGAGCAGATTGCTAATGGTAAATGACTCTCAAAAAAACTTGTGAATTTTTTTTCATTAACATATAGTGTATTATTAGTTTCAGAGGTAGAGGTCAGTGATTCGTAAGTCTTATATAATAGCCAGTGCTCATTACATCATGTGCCCTGCTTAATGTCCATCACCCAGTTACCCCATCCTCCCACCATCCTCCCCTCCAGCTACCTTTAGGTTGTTTCCTATGATTAAGAGTCTCATGGTTTGTCTCCCTCTCTGATTTTGTCTTGTTTTATTTTTTCTTTTCTTCCCCTATGATCCTCTGAAAACTCATGAATTTTTAAGAAAAATGTTGACTTTTCAGGAAAATTAAATAACAAAGGAATAGTTAATTTAGAGAATAAAAATTAAGTCCCAGAAAAGGTCTGGGCAGCCCATAAAACAACACATCCTTTTCTTCATTCAATTCTAAATATTTTCTGATTACCTAATAGATGTGGTCAGTGAGTGAGTTAGATCACACCAAATAAAGACTACTTTAGACAGTGTCTTTGGCTATGGAGGTTGAGTCTATTTTAGGAGTAAACAAAGGTAATTATAACACCATGCAATACTTCTTCAGTAACTATAAAAATATACATATCCAAACAAGGAGATGCCCTCTTTACACTGTCAATTAACAAAGCTGAGAAAGTTGACTTTAATAATAGCCAATGTGCTCAAAAGTGAGTATATAAGCACACTATCCACTATTAATGATATTGTTAATTTATACCACAAGGTATCAATGAAGGAAAAATTGACCCAGAAGAGAACTGTGGAGAGTTAAGAGATTTTACCTTCCTTGCAAGCTAAAAATTTATCCTGCAGCATTTCTATGGAGGTTGGTGGACTGTATAAGACTCCAGTAACCCCAGTATCATTATTTTCTTGTGCTAGTCCTCCAAGCCCCAGTGCCCACAGAGGAAGGCAAAGAGGGCCAGGTGACCCACCCATATGTGATAGATTGCAATAGAGGAGAAGAACCTGAACCTTAGTTACACTGGACAGGAAGCATGCTTTCCCGTTGTTTGGGAGGGAGACATAATCTCTGTTTTCCATGACTGTTCACTACATAAACATCCATGAAAATTGTTTAGAACAAAGGTAGTAAGTAATTGTGTTTATAAAATGTAGATAATTGTTTCCCAGTATAGCCTACACATCAAAAGTCTTAAAAAAAATATCTGCTATTACATAAAGGATGGGATTAAAATCAGATGCAAATGAATAAAAAATCTTACTCCATATGGAGATAACAGCTTCAAGTTTATAAATAATCACAGGGAGAGGTTTGAGACCATCAGGACAGCTCCCCAGGTCCTTTCTTGTCACATTATGAATACCCTAAGAATAGTATATAGTCATGTCACTTGCAAAGAAGGGGACTGGTTCCATCATTTCCTACTCATAAACTTGTTCAATTTTGTAGTCATTTACATAGCATATATGACATATTCCAGAGACCTATTCCTTATAAATATAGGTTTGTTTACCACAAACAATTCTACACAGATTGGATAGACCCTACTAAAAACATTCCATAATAAAGCCTCCTCTGCTAGCAAATACCATCAATGGATCTGCTACCAGATGCGTCATTAAAGTATTTATTAGGAGGCAGATGAGATAGGTGCTGGAGTTATGAATTTCTGGACAATTCAGCTCCATTAGCCATAAAAAAAGAAAAATAATACCTACCTCATGTTTATTTTGAGAATATGTTAATACATGTAAAGCATTTTGAATAGTATACATCTCATACTATCTCATATATAGTAAAAATCTATGTTGGTTAACACTATTACGATGAAACAATAAAATCCTTTGAGGCAAATGTTTAAAAACTTTGATATATCCATATGAAAATCTAATCTAATCTTTTTAGTTTTGTGAAATATTAGGTCAATAAGAAAATCCTCATAACATATGGTTAAGTAGAACTACCTTGATTCAAAACTGTATTCCTATAATATACCTATTTTGCAAAAGACATATGCACACACATAGACACAGGATAACAGANGCCATAAAAAAAGAAAAATAATACCTACCTCATGTTTATTTTGAGAATATGTTAATACATGTAAAGCATTTTGAATAGTATACATCTCATACTATCTCATATATAGTAAAAATCTATGTTGGTTAACACTATTACGATGAAACAATAAAATCCTTTGAGGCAAATGTTTAAAAACTTTGATATATCCATATGAAAATCTAATCTAATCTTTTTAGTTTTGTGAAATATTAGGTCAATAAGAAAATCCTCATAACATATGGTTAAGTAGAACTACCTTGATTCAAAACTGTATTCCTATAATATACCTATTTTGCAAAATACATATGCACACACATAGACACAGGATAACAGGAGAAAAATCCCCAAATAATATTCACTGAGGTTGAGCAGATTATTATTTCTTCTTTATACATTACAATATTTTCCACATTTTCTACACTAAGAATTTATCTTTTAAAAAGGATTAGACCTGTAACACTTTAATCGTGGGAAAATTTGGCACTGCTAAGTGAAGTGGGGCTTTTTATTTTTCTTTAATTTTTTAGAAGATTTTGTTTATTTGAAAGAGCGAGCTCGAGCAGGGGGTGGGGCAGAGAGACAACACTCCCCACTGAACACGGAGCCCAACGTGGGGCTCAGTCCCAGGACCCTGAGATCAGGACCTGAGCTGAAATCAAGTCAGATGCTTAACCAAGTGAGCTACCCAGGTGCCAAATTAGGGCTTTTTAAATACCTTTCTATAGATTCCATTTGTACTAGCATGTGAACCTTTGTTAGTGGCCTGACGAACCCCAGACTGATTCAGCTTCTGTGCAAAATCCTTTTGTATTAGCTTCTACAAATTGTAGGAAGAACCTTTTAAGATGAAAAATATTTGCAGTAATCTTATGGTGCTTCTGCTTTTTAAATTTGTCCACAAAAACCAACGCTTTGTTTATGGCTTTATTTATAATGCTTCCAACATCTAAGACCCTAATTAATGTTTCTTACATGACAGAAAAGCTTTCTTTATTCATTCAATAGAGGGAGATGTTTAGTTGTAGATTGCCTTTGCTCTCCAGCAGGAATGTTAAGTGCTCTAACAACTTTGAAGCTAGAATTGTGTAAAAAACAACAACAAAACAACTCTGAGACTCCACATTAATGATTGCATTAATTGCATGAAAACCAGCTTGATTATAAAACCAGTCAGTTACTAATTCATAAACTACATCAACTGATTATTTGACTGTTTTTTCCTAACAAATGCAAGTGAATTATTGACTTACTTGGAACTTAAGGACATCTAAGGAATCGTGTAATTAACATAGAATTCAGGACAGTCCACCTACCTACCTTGTGATTAAATTCAGCTGATCTGGCCAGGCTGTTTTCTTTCTTTTTCGTTGTATGCGGCATTTCCTTTGTAGATTTCAGTGCAGGGGTTAAGGAGGACAGTGGTAAGTATCTGAGTAGGTAAATTTCTCTGCCTCTTCCATATAGGCTCTGAAGATCCACCTTCCCCATTTAATAGATGTGGAAACTAATATCCAGGGTTAGCTAGGTGGTTGCTTAAAACAAAACTGTTAGAGATAGAACTGGATCAAGAACCTAGGTTTTGACATCCAATTCCATATTATTCTTGTTNTTCAGGACAGTCCACCTACCTACCTTGTGATTAAATTCAGCTGATCTGGCCAGGCTGTTTTCTTTCTTTTTCCTTGTATGCGGCATTTCCTTTGTAGATTTCAGTGCAGGGGTTAAGGAGGACAGTGGTAAGTATCTGAGTAGGTAAATTTCTCTGCCTCTTCCATATAGGCTCTGAAGATCCACCTTCCCCATTTAATAGATGTGGAAACTAATATCCAGGGTTAGCTAGGTGGTTGCTTAAAACAAAACTGTTAGAGAGAGAACTGGATCAAGAACCTAGGTTTTGACATCCAATTCCATATTATTCTTGTTAGGAATACACCAACTCTTTTTAAAACACTGTCAAAAAAACTACTCAAGTCAGTTATAGTAGATATGCACACAGGGTTTTGTNTTTTTTTTTTTTTTGGGAGGGGGAGTCATCAGGAATGAGATGGTCAGGAGTAAATATCATAAATAAATAGATTGATTTTCACATAAATGGGTAATCTAAAGCGAAGTACATCTGTGAAATGAGTCAGTGTGGGGTGTGAGACCAAGAATGGGAGATATTGCAATGCTGACAGCTAAAATGTACTGGAATTTCATCCATGGCATACCGTACCCTGAGTCTGTAAAAAGAAACAAATTCCAGGACTGGGTAAATGGTGAAACAGAGGACATTGACTTGACCAGCTTGACCTCAGATTTTAGTTGAGTCCGGCAGTGCAGGGTAACCNATTTCATCCATGGCATACCGTACCCTGAGTCTGTAAAAAGAAACAAATTCCAGGACTGGGTAAATGGTGAAAGAGAGGACATTGACTTGACCAGCTTGACCTCAGATTTTAGTTGAGTCCGGCAGTGCAGGGTAACCAGATACCCAGACTGTAAGACTGAGAAGGACAGAAGAGGTCTGTGTCCTTGTAACAAGGAAAAAAATAAAAAACAATTTGTTAACCAAACATACACTTTTGCATTGGAAGGTTTTTTTTTCATGGATTCTGTTCATGAGTGAGGAATATTCAAATATATGCTTATAATTTTTCTGTGCTTTATCAATAATAGTGATTACTAGGACTTCTTCAGAAGATGTTGATAGGCTATTCACTTAGCCTGAGTCGCAAAATGTATGAAATGGCACTGCCTAAGGGCTTTCTACGGAGAAAAAAATTGAAAACATAGCCAGCTGCCAGATGGAAGATATGTTTGCAGAGCTCTGAAAACTGCTGCAGAGCAAGCACGGATGAACAATTGCAACTGGGGGGCTGCCTTGGCCCTTGTTATCTATTTGCAGTCATTCATAAAATTTTAATGTTTGGACATTAAACAGAGCACAGAAGAGAGATTGCTGTGGTCTGCTAAGTGTTAGTGCTGGATTAAGACCTATAGTCAGAGTTATGAAAAACACAGCAACACAAGCAGCTATAATGATTGAAGGGAATGTGACTGCTGCTGTTTGCTCATACAGGAGGATGGCGCTTACTGATAAAAACACAAATTACTTCATATAACTTATTTATGATGAGCATGGAATCATACAATAGCATCATGCTATCCTGTTCTGTGGTGATATATATACTATCATTGGCCGGGTTTATGGAAGTAGTCTCAGAAATGATCTTTCCTCAGGGTATCAATATAAAAGAAAGAAGGACCGTTGTTCGAGTTTAATTTGCCTAATTACCGCGGATTACTCTACGTTAGCAAGGGTAATTTCTGGAGTCAATCTCTGCAGATGCTTTAAGTGATCTGGGAGATATAAAAAGTATGTCTTCAGAGTAAGATCTGTAGAAGAAGAGCACAGAACTTGGAGTCAGACAAAGGAAAAGCGTTGACATCTCCATATCTTNTCAGACAAAGGAAAAGCGTTGACAACTCCATATCTCGTTATTTTTTTCATCTGTGAAAATGAATAATACCTCGTTCACACAATGTTGGAATAATTTAACAAAACACCATAAATGAGTGCTGTGATCACGGTCTGGTTTATTACAAGGGAATGGTCATAACAAAGAATATTTGACTGTTGCTACCAGGTTCCTCTTATGACCTAGAATTATAAACAATGAGGAGGGAGTGAAGGGCTCTCCACCAGAATATCCTAAGAGGAAGCTGGCCTCTCTTTATCACTCTCCACCCTCTACCCCACATTGTCCACATATCTCAACATTAGTTATGACTTCTTTATTTATTTTTGTTTAAAGATTTTATTTATTTATTTGACACAGAGAGAGACAGCCAGCAAACAAGCAGGGGGAGTGGGAGAGGAAGAAGCAGGCTCCTAGTGGAGCAGGGAGCCCGAAGTGGGGCTCGATCCCAGGATCCTGGAATCACGCCCTGAGCCAAAGGCAGACGCTTAATGACTGAGCCACCCAGGCGCTCCTTGTTATGACTTCTTTAGCCCCATTTCAGCAATGATCTATGTGCACCTGCAGGCTAAATCCCAACCAGTGTGAAAACTAACCAAAATATATTAATAGTTTGCTTCTTAGCAAGTGAAATTCAGAAATAGTTCACAGCTGCCATCCATGCCTGATGAATGAGTTTCTGGAGGTGTTCAAAACCCCAGGTGTCTGTGAGAGCATCATGCTGAAACTTCTTGACCTATGCTAGTGCTGTGCAGTGTCTCTGCCTGACTGACTACAGACTAAACTCCCTCTGATAGGCTGGGAATACTGAGTCTCTGGCCTCAGCTTGTGGCCATTACTCATACTTCTTACCAGTGTCCCCTCTGTTGCTCTCAAATCTGCAATGTCACACAAAATATGTGCCCCATTTAGAATAGAGTTTTGTTGTTGGTTTTGTTTTTTTGGGGTTTTTTTGGAACATATGTCTGCCTGGCTTGGATTTGAGTTTGGCCAGTGTCCCTGAGGTTTATGATCCTAGATTTATGCCACCATTTCCTTCTTCCTCACCTTGTGCTTGCACCCTGTCTTGGTTGCACTCTCAAATCCAGATAAATTAGTTCCAGTTCACATTCTTTCGGTTATTGACTTTCCATTCTTGGAAGAGTTCCTAATATCAATAACGCAGCCCAGGCCTAAAGTTTAAGACACTCTTGGGGGGCAGTTTAATTTGTGGCTTCTATGTCTTATGAAGTGGTTAAACCACATTTTGTTTAGATTAACAAACTTATTTTCTACTGAAACGCTTTTCTTCACATCCATCTTATGTTCCATATTCAACAAATAAAACATTTTAAATGAAAAAAAGAACCAATTTTAAGATCTTATAAGAATTCACCCTGGATTCTGAAAGGGGGAGTATTGTAGCCTCTAATATAATGGCTTAGGAAGAATGAGAGAACATATTCTCTGCCAATGGAGAATGACTGTCTGTCCTGTATTCGGAAAAATAAAAGACCCAGAAGTGGGATATTATGCTGTATTATAGAAAAGTCTAAACTGTTCTTTAGAAAAACTTTATTTACAAAGTTGTTTATATCTATTCATGCTATTTCTACTTCCCAACCAAACACATTAAGCCACACACTCCCGCATAACTTCAATTATTAGAAGCATCCAATTTATGCACAATTAGACAGGTTACACTTTCAGAGTCTAAGGCATTTGAAAATGTTTTTTAAAAATAACAAGCAATAACTTTTAAGATATCTCTATTATAGGGAAATGTATAAAAGAACTAGAAACAGGTAGATACCTCTATTTTCTAAAAAGATAATGGATAGATCTAAGTAGTGAGGATCTAAATAAGTAAATAATAATGAAACAACTAAAAAACATTTAAGTTGGCTAGGAAAAATCATAAAGAATGAACCTCAATTAATTGTAGAATGGATGGATTAATATTAGTTAAAATTCATTATATGTCAGATTTTAAGAGTCCCAACCTAGTCAAGTTCCAAGCATGGCTTACATTTTTTGGGAGGGAGGAGCTATCTCTGGAAACCAGTGCTCCTTCTGTGCAGAATGAATGAAGTGACCAGTCTTGTCCTTGTATCATCCCCCCTACCTGATTATTCTCATTGTCTTTCCTCTCCTTGTAGCTGAAATCATGCTGACAGAGAATAAGGAGTCACAACCTATTTTCCATGATGAAAAGAACAAGGAAGGAAAAGGTAGTCATATCTTTTTTGTTTTTCTTCATTCTTTGTTGTTACATACTTCCCATGGTGTTTTTCCCCTCCTGTTCTTGTTTCCTTTTGTCTTCTCCATTTTCCTCTCCATCTACCTACTCCTCCTTTTCTTGATCCTTTCTTTTCTGTCATCTTCATCAATAGCTCTCTTCTCTCTTTTTCCATGTCTTTCCTTCTCCTCCTGAAAGACTGCAAAAGTACATATCAGTCATTAAACAAGCTTGGAGCAAATATTCAGATCTTCATGGGACTTACAGATCAAGGTACCAAAGCTCACCACTAGGAACATTTTAAACCCTTTATGAATAAATAATGCCAGCCCCCTCACAAAGACCACCAGAGAAACCTGTTAATCCAAAAAAACTGAGTTTATTAAACTTACTGAGGCAGAAGAGATCACCATCTTGATAATTTCGAAAATGCCTCAAAAGGGAGAAGTTTGGAAAGATCTTGAACTTTGGAGTCTGGTATAAAGTGGTTTAAGATAGGTCTGTCAAAATAGGAAACGAACTGGGGTTGGGAAAAGTTTATGATGTATCCTTTAGTACTGTTGCACCATCGGGTCGAGGATCTTAAAGCAGGCCTTGATAACGAACCGATTGCTCTGACAAGCATGCTGTGTCTAGGTGATGAGCCTTCATCCAGATCATTCACCTAGATAGTTTGGCTTACAAAAATTTCTTCAAGCACAAAAATGAATTATTTACTGGGGTGCAGGTTTATCTTCCTGGTTAAAAATTTCCTGAGTAAACAGTTGAATTATGTTGACATGAGTGGTCTCACTCCCTTAGAATTTAACTACTAGTAAATCCTATGGAGCAGTGGTCTTAGTTTTTACAGAAGGAATGGTCTTAGTTCAACATAGAGAAAAGTATTAAATAAAGTCTCCCATGATATACTCTGGAAAGAAGGTGAAATACAGCCTGGACAGTTCTCAATCAGGGAAGGAACTATACCCTGGGGGTATTTGGAAATATGTCTAAGGAGTGTTATTTGCATTTAGAGGGTATTGTCAACGGATACTAAATGAATAACAATATGCAAAGCATCGCATACAACAGAATTGTCATAGCTGAAACACCAATAGAGCCCCTCTTAAAAAGCAATGACTGTCTAATAGTAACTTTAGGTAGAGTTCCACTTGTCTAAAAGCCACACTAGTAGTATACAGATTAGCAACTTGTCATTTTAGGGTAGTCTTCTCCATTAATGTGTCAGAAAGCTCTGTTCTTTTATTTTCAACATTCCAAAAAACCCATGAAGAACTAGGAAGAATGAAATAAAGTTGGAAGGGATCGCTACTATCATAGGTAACACAATCAAGATTCAAATTTTTTCTCAAAAAGAATAAAAGAAACAGGAAATTCAACGGGATAACATAAAATTTAGTATTCACCCGTCAAAATAAAATTAAGTCGGCTTCCAGAATACCATGCTTGACAATAGCTTGAGCAAGTAAGATTTAAAGATTTTAGCAGATCACAAAGTTAGTATGAACCTACAATTTGGTGAAAACTGGACTAAATTATTGGAAGAACATGAGAGTGCCAATTTCAAAGCACATTAGGAAAATCATATTAGATTATATACATTGTATTTTATGAGAAACATTAGTAAAAAAAAAAAAATGGAGCCAGGAGAAAATAACCAAAATGATGGAGAAAGTCGAGACCATAGCATATCCATACTGTATGAGAAATAATTAAAGTAATAGAGAGCTTTTAGCTTGGAGATAGGAGTCTTGATATTCAACATGTGGTTCGCTGACCAGCAGTGTTGGCTCACCTGGGAACTCATTAGAATTGCAGAAACTAAGGTCTCATCCCAGATTCATTAAATGAGAATCTGCATTTTAATAAGATGCCAGGTGATTCTTACATACACATTTGTGTCTAAGAAGTGAGTACAGGAGCGTTTCTTGAACTTATCTGAAAGTAATAATCATCTGATGTGTGTGACAAAATGCAGATTCCCTAGGCCCAAACTCAGACTTTTGGGTTCAGAATTTCCCAGGAAAAGGCTCAGTAATCTGTAACTTTAGCAAGTGCAACAGGTGATATTAATCAGACAAATTTGGGAAACTTCGAATTTCCAGAACTAGATCTAGAAAGACTATTAAAATCAGCTAGATTTTGGGGCACCTGGGTGGCTAGGTCAGTTAAGCGTCTGACTTCAGCTCAGGTCATGATCCCAGGGTCCTGGGATTGAGCCCTACCGTCAGGGTCTCTGGTCAGGGGGGAGCCTGCTTCTCTCTGCTGTTCCGCCTGCTTGTGCTCTCTCACTCTCTCTCTGTCAAATAAATAAATAAAATCTTTTAAAAAATTAGTTTAAAGAATCAGCTAGATTTTGACTACGTCTCTAAAACTTTGTTCTATCAGAAGATATAAGTTGCTTTGGGAGCTGATGAGCCCTGGTCACAGAGCTATTATAAGTAGAGGCTCACCATCTCTCAGAAATGACAGGGGAAGTTTGTTCTCTGTAGGAGGTAGAACTAGATGATTCTATGCTTCCTCCCAAATATAAAATGTAGAGTCTTCTAAATCCAGCTGTGATTTCTCAAACCAATTTGTAGAGACACTTGATAATAAAAGCCAGAGGCAAATCCAAGAATAAAAAATTTTGACCCCCATTTCTGCGGCCCATTCCCACTGCTGCCTTTCATTAGAATTTGCTGGTAATTCATCTAAACTGTGATCCCAATGGCACCAGGAACTGAAAATAGATCCACAGGTTCCAGGAAGTAATTAACGGTTTTTCTACTGAGCTCAGCTTGAATTAACTTAGAGGAGTCTTGCAGCTGCCTAGATTTTTCACACCAAGTCATGTCATGGCGCATAATTTGATGCTGTAATTTATTCACAGTTAATTCTTATTAAATGAAGCCCAGTGGCGGTTTTACCGTTATAAGGAAAGAAAGAACTGCTTGTTTTATTGCCAGAAAAATGTTCACTGAGGTGAAAAATCGAGACTCACCTATGATCTGTTAATATACAGGTAATTGTTATGTGGAGTCCTCAAATTGAGCAGCGACAAGAGTTCTCAAATTGAACTGCGATGAAGTTCCACCCCTATTTCTCTTTTATTACTCTGGTTATTTGAAGATTAGATTCAATTAGAGTTTTGTCCTTCTGTTTCAAACTCTAGCTCCAAGTTACATTGTTCACTCAGGATTTTGCAGCAGATATTGTAACAAAATCAGACAGCCGTCATTTCATTCAGGCATGCTCTCTCTCTCTCTCTCTTCAGTATTAAAGCTGTTATGGAGGGAAAAAAATAGTTGCTCTGAGTAAGAAGGGAGAGTGGAGCAAAGGGGAGAGGATCTGACAGGTGTGAAAATTGGCTTTGTCCATCTAAGGCGTGGACCTTAAGTGCATAAGC
>NC_048224.1:32944993-32956526 GCF_002007445.2 Ailuropoda melanoleuca
AAAAAAAAAAAATGGAGCCAGGAGAAAATAACCAAAATGATGGAGAAAGTCGAGACCATAGCATATCCATACTGTATGAGAAATAATTAAAGTAATAGAGAGCTTTTAGCTTGGAGATAGGAGTCTTGATATTCAACATGTGGTTCGCTGACCAGCAGTGTTGGCTCACCTGGGAACTCATTAGAATTGCAGAAACTAAGGTCTCATCCCAGATTCATTAAATGAGAATCTGCATTTTAATAAGATGCCAGGTGATTCTTACATACACATTTGTGTCTAAGAAGTGAGTACAGGAGCGTTTCTTGAACTTATCTGAAAGTAATAATCATCTGATGTGTGTGACAAAATGCAGATTCCCTAGGCCCAAACTCAGACTTTTGGGTTCAGAATTTCCCAGGAAAAGGCTCAGTAATCTGTAACTTTAGCAAGTGCAACAGGTGATATTAATCAGACAAATTTTGGAAACTTCGAATTTCCAGAACTAGATCTAGAAAGACTATTAAAATCAGCTAGATTTTGGGGCACCTGGGTGGCTAGGTCAGTTAAGCGTCTGACTTCAGCTCAGGTCATGATCCCAGGGTCCTGGGATTGAGCCCTACCGTCAGGGTCTCTGGTCAGGGGGGAGCCTGCTTCTCTCTGCTGTTCCGCCTGCTTGTGCTCTCTCACTCTCTCTCTGTCAAATAAATAAATAAAATCTTTTAAAAAATTAGTTTAAAGAATCAGCTAGATTTTGACTACGTCTCTAAAACTTTGTTCTATCAGAAGATATAAGTTGCTTTGGGAGGTGATGAGCCCTGGTCACAGAGCTATTATAAGTAGAGGCTCACCATCTCTCAGAAATGACAGGGGAAGTTTGTTCTCTGTAGGAGGTAGAACTAGATGATTCTATGCTTCCTCCCAAATATAAAATGTAGAGTCTTCTAAATCCAGCTGTGATTTCTCAAACCAATTTGTAGAGACACTTGATAATAAAAGCCAGAGGCAAATCCAAGAATAAAAAATTTTGACCCCCATTTCTGCGGCCCATTCCCACTGCTGCCTTTCATTAGAATTTGCTGGTAATTCATCTAAACTGTGATCCCAATGGCACCAGGAACTGAAAATAGATCCACAGGTTCCAGGAAGTAATTAACGGTTTTTCTACTGAGCTCAGCTTGAATTAACTTAGAGGAGTCTTGCAGCTGCCTAGATTTTTCACACCAAGTCATGTCATGGCGCATAATTTGATGCTGTAATTTATTCACAGTTAATTCTTATTAAATGAAGCCCAGTGGCGGTTTTACCGTTATAAGGAAAGAAAGAACTGCTTGTTTTATTGCCAGAAAAATGTTCACTGAGGTGAAAAATCGAGACTCACCTATGATCTGTTAATATACAGGTAATTGTTATGTGGAGTCCTCAAATTGAGCAGCGACAAGAGTTCTCAAATTGAACTGCGATGAAGTTCCACCCCTATTTCTCTTTTATTACTCTGGTTATTTGAAGATTAGATTCAATTAGAGTTTTGTCCTTCTGTTTCAAACTCTAGCTCCAAGTTACATTGTTCACTCAGGATTTTGCAGCAGATATTGTAACAAAATCAGACAGCCGTCATTTCATTCAGGCGTGCTCTCTCTCTCTCTCTTCCGTATTAAAGCTGTTATGGAGGGAAAAAAATAGTTGCTCTGAGTAAGAAGGGAGAGTGGAGCAAAGGGGAGAGGATCTGACAGGTGTGAAAATTGGCTTTGTCCATCTAAGGCGTGGACCTTAAGTGCATAAGCTGTACTCCATCCCAGTATGCATCACTTGTGTGAGTAAGATTTGTGTTGGGGATGTTGCCATGACTGGACAGAAGTATAAAGAAGGGAAAGTCATTTGCTGGTTACTTTGTTTTGTTTGTTTTTTTTTAAAACAGTCTTTTCCTCAAATTTGAATCAAAAAAATAACACTTGATCCTGCTCAGTGAGTGGCATTGTCATCCACCAACATTTCATGCTAGAAATAATAATTCTCTAAATAATGCTCAGGGCTCCCTCTTCCCAGCCTCACATTCAATTTGTTCACCAAATCCACTTTATTTTATCTATTAAAATGCCCTTGAAAATAGCACATACTCGCCAAGCTAAGGAGTTAATAATTCATCCTTTCGTTTAACATGTATTTCTGAGCAACAATTATGTGTTGGACGTTCTCACAGTAAAGATTAAAAAGTGAACTAACCAAGGTTCCTGGTAATCAGCTAGCCCCTAAATTATAGAACGAGCCTCCATCTTCTCTCCCTCACATAAATCTCTTTCTCCAACCAGTACATTTGTACCAAGGTGATCTCTATGGCAGGTCTGACTCCACTGAAATCTAGATGACTCCCAACTGGCTGAAAAAGGGTTTCCCAGTGTGAGTAATCATGAAAGTCACCTGAATTCTTTGGAAAGAAAGAAGGACAGAGAGAGAGAGAGAGAAGGAAGGAACGGGAGGAGAAGGGAAGAAGGAAGGACAGAGGAAGGGAGGAAGGGAGGGAGGAAGAGGGAGTGGTAGAGAGGGTGGAGGCAAGGAAAATTAATCACCAGGCCCTCTCCCTTGTCGGTTCTTACTGGGGCTAAGAAAGCTGACTTTTTACCAGGCTGCCTGGAATTCTTATTTAGGGAAATTTCAAAAACACTAGACTAAATACTTCAGCCAAAATACATAGCTTGCCATTCAAAATTCTCCGTAATCTGCTCTGATCCACCATATACATAATACTTCACATTCTTTAAGGTACTCTAGCCTCCGGTCCATTTATTCACAATCCTGTTTGCAAACCAAAATAACTGTGAAGCTTTGTAAATAACCCACACATGTAGGTCTCATCCCTGTAACTCTGGAGTGCACAATCCTGTAGATCTAGAGTGTGGCCCATAAACAGCATAACAAGTGACTCTGATACACAGCCAAGTTTGAAACCTGTTGCCCTAATCAGCCTTTACTCAAACAGCCAGTCCTTTTCCTCTCACTTTTCCTCCAGTGATGTTCTTTCTTTCTGGCTGGGATAGTCTACTTTTCTCCTTTTGTGAACCCAGGAAGCCAATTTTCAGAACTCTCTTTAATTGTCACCTCCTCTGTAGAGACTTATTTGCCCCACCTCAGCCAACAGAAGTTTCCCTCTTTTGAGTTTCCGTAATACTGTGCTCACATTGCTAGCCTCTTAGTGCATTGTCTTATGCCTATCTGAATAAAATTGCTTCTTTTGTTAGATAGTGAGAGTCTTCTTACCAGAGATGGTGGTATTTTCGTGCTTAAATACCTTATATCCTAGCAACACATCTAAAAAAGGGTTGGAAAATAGGATGGAAGAAAGGAGCAGTTATTAAGAAGGTGCACAATGGGAGGCATTCGGATGCTATTACTATTCTTCAGTTCCTTCTCCAGAGTAGTGATTACACTGATGTATTCATTTTGTGATAATTCATTGAGCTATACACTTTTGATTTGTGTTTATCTGCTTGTATATGTTTTACCTCAGTAATTAGTTTAAAAGGGAGAAAAAGAGATGGAATAAAAGTGTCCACCATAGTGAAGAGGAATCCATAGTCCAAACTCAGAAACGGGATGACCTGGCTACTTATCTCTCTTCTACAGTATCTTTGCCCTGAGCCATTTCCTTTAAAGAAGTCTTTGCCCTAAGTCTACTGGTTTCTTCTTTTATCAAATGGAATCATGGAATTTATGGCATAGTTCTTGACCATCTGGTGTATCTTTTAAGATAGGGAGATTCAGATTACTATTAAATGATTTAAGAAAATCGGAAATTCTGATTCTGGTCAAATTCTGAGTCAAAAATTCTAATTTCCAGCCTTTTATGTCTCTACAGTTTAGTAGTTGTGAACTTCAAACATGTTATTCTATGTTTTTTTAAGATTTTATTAGGGGAGAGAGAGAGACAGCATAAGTGGGCAGAACACCAGAGGGAGAAGCAGGCTTCCCACTGAGCATAGAGCTTGACATGGGACTCGATCCCAGGACCCTGGGATCATGACCTGAGCCAAAGGCAGACGTTTAACTGATTGAGCCACCCAGGTGCCCCATTATTCTGTGTTTTCGAGACATAGTTTCCCATACGATAAAATCGACTTTTCATTTATCGGGTATACTAGATGCTAGACTTGGGACTCAGCACTGGAACCAGACAAGCTTGCTGCCCTTAAATGCTTACAGACTGTTGGGGAAAAGTATGATTATAATATAGGGTGAATAGTACCATAAAAGCCTCTTGTGGAGTGTGCACATGTATCAGGAAAGATACACATCCTGTCCAGTCTACCTTATATCAGAGTCCTGTTGTGAGCCTCTAATGAGATACCTACAGTTTGGTCCCTCCTGGGTGGCAGGAGAGGAAGAGGGACAGATTATAGAATGGAAAACACACTACAGAAGTTAAAGCCTTGGGTGAGATTGGCAGCTCCTCTTTTAAGTTGACTCTTGGTTGATTCTTAACCAGTGGTTGCTTAATACAGTGGGCATTTGTTACTTCAACTAATATTTACTGAATCCTCGTCATGTGCCAGGCATTATGTGAAAGACTAAAAATACAGCAGAAAAGAAGGACAGAGTTCATCTCTGCCTTTAGAAGATCACAGGATCAACAGGCAACCGGAAAATTAAAATAATGCAATAAATAGTATAATGGGGAAGTAGAGTTTGTTTGCACATTCATGCCTGAGAGAAGCTGACCTAAATGTGGGAAGCTGAGGAAACCTTTCCAGGCCTGAAGGGCAAAGAGGAATTAACCAAGAAAGGAGGAGAGTGTGAAGTTCTGGGATAGTGATTGTCCAGTGGGAACAACACAAAGACCCAAAGGAAAAGAATATGACAAGTTCAGGGAACTGAGAAAAGTGTAGAATGTCCATGAGGAAATAAATGGTCACTTCGGAGGCTGCAGAGACAGACGCCAACCAATTCATGATAGACCCTCACAAACTTGGGAAACCGGGTTTCAGAGTTTTGACTTACATTCTGGAGGTGAGGAGAGGGATCAGAACCCCTTATAAGTATTTAAAGTAGCAGAGTGACATTATAGGAGTTACATTTAAGACACCCCCCCAAAAAAAATCACTTAAATTGCAGTTCGAGAAATTCCCTGTGGTTAAGGCCAGATTGGGGCAGGAAGGTAAACCAGTTTACACTCACCACCTAAGTGTGTGGGGTGGTGTGCTGGACCGTGAGTGAAGGCCCAGGAAAAGCATGGCGCATTTTCAAGAAGTTAACATTTTACTAGAATTTGGGATAAAATAAGTTTGGGTTCTGTATTTTTAGGAAGTTTCACCACACACCTATACATACAAAGTCAGCAGCACCTTACCGTTCTCAGGAGGCCAAGCTCATATTTTCATCATGAAAACTCACAAAAATAGAACATTTTATTTGTAGCAATAGATTAGGAAACTTGGCACTTTCATCTAGTCCCTGAGGCTTCCCAGAGAAACAGAGTAACAAAGATGACAGCACTTCTCAGCCACAATTAGTGACTCAGTACTAAGCAGCAGTCATCAATCTAAAAACCATGGGATGTACTTAGATGTTTATTTAAAGTATGGGTTTTATTATTGGGGAGATGCAAATTAGTCTAAATTTCAGTATCTGTTGTGTGAAAAAAGAAACTGAACAATTACTGCATGAAACTCTCTTTCAGCAACATTTAAAAGCCAATCATGCAAATTTTGAAGGAAAATCATCAGAAGTTTTGGAGCTAAAAAGAGAAATGTCTTGACTAGGAGCAAAACAATAAAGAGAACAATCAAACAAGCAAATGAAAAATTGTCTGACACTGTCTTCAAGATCACTTTCAAAATCATCTTGGAAAGAAATCTCATATTTAGAAGTACATTTAGAAAAGTGCTATGCTGCAAATATGGCCAAATCTGTTTGAGTCAAAAAGGGGTAACCAAATACACATTTTAATGTATTCTAAACATAAGGAAAACTTGTTAGGAGACTGAGGTTAACCTACTTCTTTTTTTAAACTGCTTGAAAACATAATTGGATAAATATTTGTAATTATTATTATAAAGACATTTCCCATAATTTGAGGGAGTTATCTAGTAAAAATGAGCTCTAAATCATCTGTAGATTTTCCTGGGTGAATATAAGGAGATTATTTGTGATTTTTCTGTGAAGTGGGAGTTGCCCCAGGATACCAGGTGTCATCAACATGGTCTGAAAACTAGCCTTGTAGTTTTTCACTTCTTATCATAAGCATCTCGGGGCGCCTGGGTGGCGCAGTCGTTAAGCATCTGCCTTCGGCTCAGGGTGTGATCCCGGCGTTCTGGGATCGAGCCCCACATCAGGCTCCTCCACCAGGAGACTGCTTCTTCCTCTCCCACTCCCCCTGCTTGTGTTTCCTCTCTCACTGGCTGTCTCTCTCTGTCAAATAAATAAATAAAATCTTTAAAAAAAAAAAAAAGCATCTCAAAGACATCTAGACAGTAAATGAGTAAAACACAAAAACCCTACAGATCTATATAATTTAACTAATTCTGTTTCTTTCTCATGCACCTGTTCCCTTAAGAACCATACCAACAATTAGTGCTATGAGAGCAGCAATCAACCCAGAGTGGACATTACCCTAGAGAGAGGTAAGCTGCATCAAGGGTGGGAAGTATGTAATTGCAGGAAGACTTCATTCTGAAGGGGGCTAATGAAGGAAGGCATAAAAGTGACAGAATTATATATGTAGATGCTTTAAAATGTATTCAGTGATTTGGATCCTAAAAATGTCCAGGTCTCAATTCCAATTCATGGATGGGAAGTTTTCCTCACCCACACCCCCACCCCCCAAGCAATTCTCCTGACACCCATGGGGTGTCCTACAATTCCACTCAATTTTGATACTATCTACTCAGATTCTACAGTTTCAGCATTCAGTCCTACAAGACTCACTGGCCTCCCCACTTCAGGTGATAGTTGCAAGTCTAAGTTGTTACCTATACTTCTGACCAACTGGCTCTAAATCAGAGGTTCCCAAGACCTCTTCCTTTGGCTCAATTAATTTGGTAGAATGGCTCACAGAGCTCAGAAAATCTGTTTACTGGGGAAAGGGCGAGGAACTTCCATGCTGTCTCTGTAGGAGCCCCTCTACCCAAACTTCCACATGTCTGTCCACCAACCCAGAAGCTCTCTAAAACCCTGTCATTTGGGGCTTACAAAGGCATGATTGATTAAATCGTTAGCCATTGACAATTTAACCCAATCACTGCTCTCCCTTTCCTGGAGGAGACCGGGAATGGATGTGGGGGCCAGGTATGGGAATGTTCCAATCCTCTAATCCTGTAGATGGTTCCCCTGACCACCAGCCCCTCCATCCAGAAATTACCTAGGGGCTTTCTAAAACTCACCTTACTAACATAATAAAAGACACTTTTTTGCTCTTATCACAAGAAATTCCAATGGTTATATGAACTAGGACTTAAGGATAGAACAAATATTATGATAAATACATATCATCAGCTGAATGTTTTGTTTTGCTTTGGGGTTGTGTTTTAACTCATATAATATTTAGAAATAATTAGGGGGGCGCCTGGGTGGCACAGCGGTTAAGTCTGCCTTCAGCTCAGGGCGTGATCCCGGCATTATGGGATCGAGCCCCACATCAGGCTCTTCCGCTATGAGCCTGCTTCTTCCTCTCCCTCTCCCCCTGCTTGTGTTCCCTCTCTCGCTGGCTGTCTCTATCTCTGTCGAATAAATAAATAAAATCTTTTTTAAAAAAAAGAAATAATTAGGAGTCTTAAAGTAAGAAAGAGGAGGAGCTCCACACTGATGGGGCTCAGAGGACTTCCACGTGTTATGGAGTTGGTTAGGTACCTATTTTGGAACACTAGGGATGTGGTATTTCTATCAGTTTCTTTTATTTTTAGTATAAGCCTATTTTCCTCTTTTAAGCTGCTGTGCCAGGGGACTCTCAAGCAATTGAACTTCGCAGGCCCTGGTGACTTTTTGGCCATTTGCCACATAGATCCTTTCTTAACTATAAAGCTATACCACAGAATTGAAACTAGAAGAACATGGTACCTCAGGGTTTGGGCAATTCCATTTCAAGAAATAATTTATGTAATTAACAACACAGAAAGAAACAAGACTGTGAGGTATTGTACAGTCCTGTATCCAAAAAAAAAAATATTTCTATAATATTTCTATTAGAGACTAGGAGAGCCTGACTATCAGTGCCTCAACTGAGAAAAGAAAAGTTGTGAATTAATTTGCCTGCAGACAGTTTTTTTTAATCCTCCATTTCCTAAAGCAGAAGTTAAGTCTTTAAGGCTAATATGTAATATCTGATTATGATATATTGAGTGTAGTTTTTGACAAATTTATTTGACTAATGTCTATGTCTGGAGTTCTGAATCTTCTCTCATTTTGTTATTATTATATTTTTAATGAGCCATTTAGTTCAGTTAGCACTTAGCAAAGGTAAAGTTTCCTCTCCTGGTTTGAGCCAAAACTTTTCAAAAACAGTTGAATGAGGAGTTTTGTTTTGTTTTGTTTTTAATATCTATAAGTAAGGATGCCAGGCCAGCAGTAACAATCTAGACATGCTATTTTTAGTGAGATTGTCTGTTTATGCCACTAGACTATAAATTACCTGAAGGTGTGCGTGTATATATGTGTGTATATACATATATTTTATTTTAGTGGCAGAAGTCTCACACAGAGTGGCTGTGCCAATAAATTTTGATGAATGAATAAATGAAACGGGGAAAAATAATCAAAGAAATACCTAAAGTATTACTGAGTTAATGGTATATATAAGAATGTTATTAGATATACAAATTAGTTATTATAAGGCATTTTACAAGGAATACCAAGGACACTGTTTTGTCCCAGTACTTACATAAAATTTCGTCTTCTATAAAATCATCCTGAAAAGAAAATTGGGATTGTTCTTTCTAAATGACTCAAAAATGAAAACCCCAAAGATATTACTGGGGAGGGGAGGAAAGAAAGACGTTTCACAGAAATAAGGAATAAACAAGCAAAGCCCCAAATTATGGCTTAAGAAAATCCATTTGTAATACAGCGTCTGAAACAAATTGTCAATTCTGTCTTGACTTCGGATGTTAAAGATTTTTATATTTCTATATACATAGTACCTTGTACATATAAGGCATTTCTTTCTCTGTCGGGCACATTATGGAGTTCTTAAGAAATTTTCAAATGCAGTCAAAATATTAGGGTTTTACTGTCAAAAAAAAAGTACATTAATGAGGGTGAGAAACTGTGTTCTCAGATTGCCCTGAACTTCCATTTCTGATATCATTCTGCATCACAACTTCCTTCTGCCTTGTCAATATCTCCCCCACTGGAACATAGGCTCTTTGTGTCCAGAAACCATGTGTTGTTGTATTGCCAGCAGCCAGCTCAGCGCCCAGCTCATCAGGGGTAACGTTAGTTACCTATGGAATGAATCAATGAAAGAATGAATGAGCAAAAACATGCCTCTGGAATCTCTGTAGAATACAATTTCAGGTTTATGCACTGGCAGATGAAGAAGACTGTCAGAATTAATCAGAAATGAAAACTATATTGTCTACAGCCAGAATTTAAGAAATTTGTTGTGATTCACACGGACCTGAGCTTTATGGCCTCATTTCCCCTGCTGTTTGGATTTCAACATGGTGAAGGAAAATTGAACACTTACAGGATACATTACAAGGAGACCAAATCTGTGCAATAATAAGACCACAAAATGAAGACTGAAAATGTAGGCTACCTTATCTGAAATTACTATAGTAAAAGTAAACATTGGATGGAATCTAGAATTTTTTAAATAGGAAAAAAATGACCAAAACAAGCTTCATCTTATAATGTTATTGTACTTTTCAGTTAATAAATCATCTTTAAAAATTAAAATTGGAAGCTTATATTTGATGGATATATAGTTTGCACGTACATGTGCTAGATTATTATAAAATCATACATTCAATAAAAATAACTATTAGGTAAATATTATTTGAACTACATAAAACCTTTAGAGGTAGCTAAGCCCTAAATATTATTGTATTTACCAGTGGGGAAAATGAGTGTTAAAAAAGTTAATTACTTGCTTACCTACACAGGATGAAGGTTGAAGCATGGATCCCGACTGTAGTCATGTGAAAAGTGCCAACTTGCATGGCCATCGATTCCCAGAGAACTTATGAAAGCTCCGTGGGAGGGAAAGAGCATCCCAGTCTGGCTTTCACCCAGACCACTTTCCTGTGTGCTTGCTTGACCTGCCTATGTGTCCATGACTTCCCAATCCTCTGGCTCATTAGGTCCAGTTCTTTCACTCTCAGCTCCCCATTTACCTGCTTTTGTCACCCTCTCCCCCCAGCCTCAACACCAGTCCTGAACTGATGTTATTAATCCTCTTGCTTCTAGCTCAGAAAAGTAATTAGACTTTCTCCTGATATGCTGGCATCCCAGACTGTCATTAGGACCAGCGATAGCGTATTCAAAATCAGTCTGGGGTCTGAGATGCATGCTAAGTGCCGTATAATCCTGGCACTGAACCTAGCTGCCAGCCCTCTCAGCTTAGGCACCAGAGAAGAAAGCAAGGATCCCAGTGGCATCTGGGCTCAGACCTCCTGAGAGTCGCAGGTGGGGGTGTGACCTACTCAGCTTTCCTCTGCAGAAACAGAAGCAAGGGCTTCAAGATGCAGGTCAATATCCTTCCAGGAAATGAGCCATGTAGGTGCTATTCTCCTATACCCTGGAAACAGAGACTACCCCAGCTTCCTAGCTCCCCAAGGTCAGCCTTGTCTGCGAAATTACTAAAAAACAGCGAGTTGCATTATCTTTCAAGGGGATAAATCATCAAGTAATATAACAGCTAGATTTCCTCCAGTGCTGGTCCCCCAGGGTTACCCCCTTCTACTTTATCAGTGCCTTCAGTTGTCCTACTTCCCTCCCTGCCAACCTCCCAGCCTCCTCCCAACATTCTGGACATCAGCCCAGAAAGTTTCTTTCTATCCGCATGCTAAGAACCAGAGGCACTTGCCTCTAAGCCAGACTGTGGGAGCCTCAGGCAGCAGTGTACAAGTTAGGAAACTTCTTAATTTTTTAATTGTCTCACTTCATCTTTAAAGAACCTGTAGTGAATTTTCAATTCACAAATTAAAATTCTCAGGATTTCGCAGATAAGGGAAGTGAGCTGCGAAGAAATTAGAAGCAATGTTATAGAACTAGTCGAAGTCAGAGCCCAAATTTAAATGTGGGCAGTCGGATTCCAGCTCTGGGGCAGGGGATGGGCAGTAGGAGGTGGTGGGTACAGAGAACGGAGACTTTACCCCCACATGTGATGCTCTGATACGTGTTCCCCTAGTCAGTGGCATAGGCCAAGGAGGTCTTTCTGGTCACAGGAATTAAAGTTCACTAAAGCTCAATTAGAGGTGACCCACTAGTAATGGCAAAAAGCGCCAAGATAGCATTTGGACCATTTTTAATCCTAGCTGCTTCAGTCCTCGTGGACTGTTTGTTAATGGAGCTACACAGGGAGCAAGTACAGGTCAAAGCACTTCATATGGGAGAAATATTGGGCATA